>NC_090366.1:8364394-8440134 GCF_035084215.1 Heptranchias perlo | reverse complement strand
TAGAACATCGCCAAGTACACAGGTAGAGTACAGTGTCTCCCTGATACAGACTCCATTTCACCCCTGCCCAGACCTGCCTCCGTTCACCCCACCTTACACCTGGTGCATGTGACAGGGTACAAACCAGATCCTTCCCTCTCTCTGGGGGCGCAGGAGGATGAGAGTCTTTAGGAACAGCGAAGGACTTGCGATCACCTTCCCACCCGATCCCTCACTCCCACCTACCCACCTTCCCACCTCATCCCTCACTCCCACTTACCCACCTCATCCCTCACTCCCACCTACCCACCTCATCCCTCACTCCCACCTACCCACCTCCCCGCCCGATCCCTCACTCCCACCTCCCCACCTCCCCGCCCGATCCCTCACTCCCACCTCCCCGCCCGATCCCTCACTCCCACCTACCCACCTTCCCACCATATCCCTCACTCCCACCTACCCACCATATCCCTCACTCCCACCAACTCACCATATCCCTCACTCCCACTGACCCACCATATCCCTCACTCCCACTGACCCACCATATCCCTCACTCCCACCTACCCACCATATCCCTCACTCCCACTGACCCACCATATCCCTCACTCCCACTGACCCACCATATGCCTCACTCCCACCAACTCACCATATCCCTCACTCCCACTGACCCACCATATCCCTCACTCCCACTGACCCACCATATCCCTCACTCCCACCTACCCACCATATCCCTCACTCCCACCTACCCACCATATCCCTCACTCCCACCTACCCACCATATCCCTCACTCCTACCTACCCACCATATCCCTCACTCCCACCTACCCACCATATCCCTCACTCCCACCTACCCACCATATCCCTCACTCCCACCTACCCACCATATCCCTCACTCCCACCTACCCACCATATCCCTCACTCCCACCTACCCACCATATCCCTCACTCCCACCTACCCACCATATCCCTCACTCCCACCTACCCACCATATCCCTCACTCCCACCTACCCACCATATCCCTCACTCCCACTGACCCACCATATCCCTCACTCCCACTGACCCACCATATCCCTCACTCCCACCTACCCACCTTCTCGTCGTATGTGTGGCTCTGCACCACAATCAGCCACGTGACTAATCTAAATTTATTCTGCGGAAGTGGGCGTCGCTGGCGAGGCCGGCATTTATTGCCCATCCCTAATTGCCCTTGAGAAGGTGGTGGTGAGCCGCCTTCTTGAACCACTGCAGTCCGTGTGGTGAAGGTTCTCCCACAGTGCTGTTAGGGAGGGAGTTCCAGGATTTTGACCCAGCGACGATGAAGGAACGGCGATATATTTCCAAGTCGGGATGGTGTGTGACTTGGAGGGGAACGTGCAGGTGGTGTTGTTCCCATGTGGCTGCTGCCCTTGTACTTCTAGGTGGTAGAGGTCGCGGGTTTGGGAGGTGCTGTCGAAGAAGCCTTGGCGAGTTGCTGCAGTGCATCCTGTGGATGGTACGCACTGCAGCCACGGTGCGCCGGTGGTGAAGGGAGTGAATGTTTAGGGTGGTGGATGGGGTGCCAATCAAGCGGGCTGCTTTGTCCTGGATGGTGTCGAGCTTCATGAGTGTTGTTGGAGCTGCTCCCGTCCAGGGCGAGATATCCGATGAGCGACCTGGACACTGGCCCAGTGCCAGGGCTGTCGGTACAGACCACTGGGTTCACTCCTGCCTCTCCTTTTTCTCTCTCTAGCAGAAGGTACAGCAAGCGGCCGACTGCTGTCGCAGTATCCTAAAGGACGTTAACCAGGAGGTGCGGGACACTGAAAACCTACGGGTAAGAAAGACGCCGGGTCTTCTGACCGACCGCCATCGCAGCCCGCCATCGCTACCATTTCGGAAACGCGTAGCGGGAGGAGAGGAGCTGGATGGGAGCAGTGGCCATTCACTATTGGGACAAGAGTTCCACCTGATTGTCCTACACCCAGTCGGTTTGGGACAGCGCCAGCATGGTTCAAGAAGCTAACACTGTGAAACCGCACTTTATTATTCACCCGTTGGCTCCAGTGCAGTACTGAGGGAGTGCAGCGCAGTCGGAGGGTCAGTACTGAGGAGTGCAGCGCAGTCGGAGGGTCAGTACTGAGGGAGTGCAGCGCAGTCGGAGGGGCAGTACTGAGGGAGTGCAGCGCAGTCGGAGGGGCAGTACTGAGGGAGTGCAGCGCAGTCGGAGGGTCAGTACTGAGGGAGTGCAGCGCAGTCGGAGGGGCAGTACTGAGGGAGTGCAACGCAGTCGGAGGGGCAGTACTGAGGGAGTGCAGCGCAGTCGGAGGGGCAGTACTGAGGGAGTGCAGCGCAGTCGGAGGGGCAGTACTGAGGGAGTGCAGCGCAGTCGGAGGGGCAGTACTGAGGGAGTGCAGCGCAGTCGGAGGGTCAGTACTGAGGGAGTGCAGCGCAGTCGGAGGGTCAGTACTGAGGGAGTGCAGCGCAGTCGGAGGGTCAGTACTGAGGGAGCGCTGCACTGTCGGAGGGTCAGTACTGAGGGAGTGCAGCGCAGTCGGAGGGTCAGTACTGAGGGAGTGCTGCACTGTCGGAGGGTCAGTACTGAGGGAGTGCAGCGCAGTCGGAGGGTCAGTACTGAGGGAGTGCAGCGCAGTCGGAGGGTCAGTACTGAGGGAGTGCTGCACTGTCGGAGGTCAGTACTGAGGGAGTGCAGCGCAGTCGGAGAGGCAGTACTGAGGGAGCGCTGCACTGTCGGAGGGTCAGTACTGAGGGAGTGCAGCGCAGTCGGAGGGTCAGTACTGAGGGAGTGCAGCGCAGTCGGAGGGTCAGTACTGAGGGGGTTCAGGCATGTGTTGTAGTGTAGTAAGAAGTAGTTAGGTAGAGTGCACTAGAGACATATCACATAGACGTGCGAGAGAAGTAGGGGGGCTGCACTGTCGGAGGGTCAGTACTGAGGAAGCGCAGCGCAGTCGGAGGGGCAGTACTGAGGGAGCGCTGCACTGTCGGAGGGTCAGTACTGAGGGAGTGCAGCGCAGTCGGAGGGTCAGTACTGAGGGAGCGCTGCACTGTCGGAGGGTCAGTACTGAGGGAGTGCAGCGCAGTCAGAGGGTCAGTACTGAGGGAGTGCAGCGCAGTCGGAGGGTCAGTACTGAGGGAGCGCTGCACTGTCGGAGGGTCAGTACTGAGGGAGCGCTGCACTGTCGGAGGGTCAGTACTGAGGGAGTGCAGCGCAGTCGGAGGGTCAGTACTGAGGGAGTGCTGCACTGTCGGAGGGTCAGTACTGAGGGAGTGCAGCGCAGTCGGAGGGTCAGTACTGAGGGAGTGCAGCGCAGTCAGAGGGTCAGTACTGAGGGAGTGCAGCGCAGTCGGAGGGTCAGTACTGAGGGAGTGCTGTGTTGTCGGAGGGTCAGCACTGAGGGAGTGCAGCACTGTCGAGGGGCGGTTCTGAGGGAGCGCTGCACTGTCGGAGGGTCAGTACTGAGGGAGTGCTGCACTGACGGAGGGTCAGTACTGAGGGAGTGCAGCACTGTCGGAGGGGCGGTTCTGAGGGAGCGCTGCACTGACGGAGGGTCAGTACTGAGGGAGTGCCACACTGTCGGAGGGTCTGTATTGAGGGAGTGCTGCACTGTCGGAGGGTCTGTATTGAGGAGTGCCACACTGTCGGAGGGTCTGTATTGAGGGAGTGCTGCACTGTCGGAGGGTCAGTACTGAGGGAGTGCTGCACTGACGGAGGGTCAGTACTGAGGGAGTGCAGCACTGTCGGAGGGGCGGTTCTGAGGGAGCGCTGCACTGACGGAGGGTCAGTACTGAGGGAGTGCCACACTGTCGGAGGGTCTGTATTGAGGGAGTGCTGCACTGTCGGAGGGTCTGTATTGAGGGAGTGCTGCACTGTCGGAGGTGCCGTCTTTCAGATGAGACATTTAACCTCTCTCAGGTGTACTTAAAAGATCCCATAGCACCTTATCGACGTGTTTGATGGGACAGTGTCGAGGGAGCTTTATTCCGTATCTAACCTGTCCATGTAAATTCAGTGTGTTTGTTTTAAAGTGTGTCACTGCACTGGTGGTATCTCTGAATGTGAAACTCATACACTCCCCTTGTGTCTCTCCAGCGACTGCACGATTACCAGAGACGCCTGGACATCTCAAATCTCAAACAGAGCACTGACCCGGTCGTGGCTGATTTCAAGGTGAGACTGGAGCCTTCGATTGACCCGATGGTAAATTGTTCGGAAACAGCAAGGCACCTTGGGTTCGGGTTGCCTTGCCCAATGTGGGAGTGAGCAACACCGTGCACACGGGTACGGTAGCATAGTGGTTATGTTACTGGACTAGTAATCCAGAGACCTGGACTAAAATCCAGAGTCATGAGTTCAAATCCCGCCACGGCAGCTGGTGAATTTAAATTCAATTAATTAATTAAAATTCAATTAATTAAATAAAAATCTGGAATTAAAATACTAGTATCAGTAATGATGGCCATGAAACTACCGGATTGTCGTAAAAACCCATCTGGTTCACTAATGTCCTTCAGGGAAGGAAACCTGCCGTCCTGACCCGGTCTGGCCTATATGTGACTCCAGACCCACAGCAATGTGGTTGATTCTTAATTGCCCTCTGAAATGGCCGAGCAAGCCACTCAGTTGTAAAATCTCGCTACGAAAAGTCAAGAAGGCGGCTCACCACCACCTTCTCAAGGGCAATTAGGGATGGGCAATAAATGCCGGCCTCGCCA
The DNA here is from genome assembly GCF_035084215.1 of Heptranchias perlo. Lineage (NCBI taxonomy): Eukaryota > Metazoa > Chordata > Chondrichthyes > Hexanchiformes > Hexanchidae > Heptranchias > Heptranchias perlo. The sequence continues at coordinate 8,435,447 of NC_090366.1, read as the reverse complement.
GCGACGCCCACATCCCGTGAACGAATAAAAAAAAAAGTACCCAGGACCCCGGCTCCATCCCTGCTCCGTTTCATCCAGCGGGGAGGGCAGGGGGTTTGAGGGAAAATCAGCCTCGGTGGCTGTCCCTGATCACTGTAATGACCCCCACTGCTGAAAGTGCGTGTGTATATCTATATATATATCTATATAGACGTAGACACAGAGATACATAGTGTATTTAAGGGGAAGGTAGATAAACCCATGAGGGAGAAAGGAATAGAGGGATATGCCGATAGCGTGAGATGGAGTAGGGAGGGAGGAGGCTCGTGTGGAGCATAAACACCGGGATAGACCAGTTGGGCCGAATGGCCTGTTTCTGTGCTGTACATTCGATGTAATAACATTATTATATATGTATGTATGCAGGTTCCGATCCAATATTATGTGCAGTCGGAGGGGCAGTACTCCAAGGAGGGCATTCGGCCCATCCTGTCTGTGCCTGCTCCTTTCCAGAGCAATCCCAAACTAATCCCACTGCTCCGCTCCCCCCCCATAGCCCTGTATCAATCCCAAACTAATCCCACTGCTCCGCTCCCCCCCCCATAGCCCTGTATCAATCCCAAACTAATCCCACTGCCCCGCTCTCTCCCCATAGCCCCTGTATCAATCCCAAACTAATCCCATTCCCCCGCGCTCTCCCCATAGCCCTGTATCAATCCCAAACTAATCCCACTGCCCCGCTCTCTCTTCATAGCCCTGTATCAATCCCAAACTAACCCCACTGCCCCGCTCTCTCCCCATAGCCCCTGTATCAATCCCAAACTAATCCCACTGCCCTGCTCTCTCCCCATAGCCCCTGTATCAATCCCCAAACTAATCCCACTGCCCCGTCTCTCTTTCCCCATAACTTTGTATCAGGTAAACCTTGGAGTTTAGTAAATCGAATCGTGTGGTTGTTTTTTTTTGTTAGAACATTGATCTGACGCAGCGACGTATGGTTCACGAGGGACCCCTGGTCTGGAAAGTGACAAAGGAGAAAGCTATCGGTGAGTTTGGGGCTGGGTATGCTCTCGAGTGCTGGTGGGGGTGAGAGGAGAGGGTCTCCCTGTTCAAGGGGTTGTTTAATGAAGTGTGTCAGACTGCGGTGTAGCTGGTTTCTGGGGTTTCTGCAGTTATAGTCAAGGGTGTCTGGTACGTAGAGGGATTTGTGGCAGCGTGTATGTTTGTATTCAGATGGGGCATGGAGAATATAGAAGGTCTCAATTATAGAGAATTCGAGTTATAGACAGATTTGTGGAGGTCTCCATTACAGATGACTCTGTTACCCCCTCTCGAACGCTCCGTGTCTCTCTCTCTCTTTAACGCTTCATGTCTCTCTCTCACGCTCCGTGTCTCTCTCTCTCACGCTCCGTGTCTCTCTCTCTCACGCTCCGTCTCTCTCTCTCTCTCTCTCTCTCTCTCTCGCGCGCTCCGTCTCTCTCTCGCGCTCCGTCTCTCTCTCGCGCTCCGTCTCTCTCTCGCGCTCCGTCTCTCTCTCTCGCGCTCCGTCTCTCTCTCTCTCTCTCGCGCTCCGTCTCTCTCTCTCTCTCTCGCGCTCCGTCTCTCTCTCTCTCTCTCTCGCGCTCCGTCTCTCTCTCTCTCTCGCGCTCCGTCTCTCTCTCCGTCTCTCTCTCGCGCTCCGTCTCTCTCTCTCTCTCTCGCGCTCTGTCTCTCTCTCTCTCCGCGCTCCGTCTCTCTCTCTCTCGCGCTCCGTCTCTCTCTCTCTCTCTCTCTCGCGCGCTCCGTCTCTCTCTCTCTCGCGCTCCGTCTCTCTCTCTCTCTCTCGCGCTCCGTCTCTCTCTCTCTCTCTCTCGCGCTCCGTCTCTCTCTCTCTCGCGCGCATCCGTCTCTCTCTCTCTCGCGCTCCGTCTCTCTCTCTCTCGCGCTCCGTCTCTCTCTCTCTCTCGCGCTCCGTCTCTCTCTCTCTCGCGCTCCGTCTCTCTCTCTCTCTCGCGCTCCGTCTCTCTCTCTCTCTCTCGCGCTCCGTCTCTCTCTCTCTCTCGCGCTCCGTCTCTCTCTCTCGCGCTCCGTCTCTCTCTCGCGCTCCGTCTCTCTCTCTCTCGCGCTCCGTCTCTCTCTCTCGCGCTCCGTCTCTCTCTCGCGCTCCGTCTCTCTCTCGCGCTCCGTCTCTCTCTCTCTCGCGCTCCGTCTCTCTCTCTCGCGCTCCGTCTCTCTCTCGCGCTCCGTCTCTCTCTCTCTCTCGCGCTCCGTCTCTCTCTCTCTCTCGCGCTCCGTCTCTCTCTCTCTCTCGCGCTCCGTCTCTCTCTCTCTCGCGCTCCGTCTCTCTCTCTCTCTCGCGCTCCGGTCTCTCTCTCGGCTCGTCTCTCTCTCTCGCGCTCCGTCTCTCTCTCTCTCGCGCTCCGTCTCTCTCTCTCTCGCGCTCCGTCTCTCTCTCTCGCGCTCCGTCTCTCTCTCTCTCTCGCGCTCCGTCTCTCTCTCTCTCTCGCGCTCCGTCTCTCTCTCGCGCTCCGTCTCTCTCTCTCTCTCGCGCTCCGTCTCTCTCTCTCTCTCTCGCGCTCCGTCTCTCTCTCGCGCTCCGTCTCTCTCTCTCTCTCTCGCGCTCCGTCTCTCTCTCTCTCTCTCTCGCGCTCCGTCTCTCTCTCGCGCTCCGTCCTCTCTCTCTCTCTCGCGCTCCGTCTCTCTCTCTCTCTCTCTGCGCTCGTCTCTCTCTCTCGCGCTCCGTCTCTCTCTCTCTCTCTCGCGCTCCGTCTCTCTCTCTCTCTCGCGCTCCGTCTCTCTCGCGCTCGTCTCTCTCTCTCTCTCTCTCTCTCTCTCTCGCGCTCCGTCTCTCTCTCTCTCGCGCTCCGTCTCTCTCTCTCTCTCTCGCGCTCCGTCTCTCTCTCTCTCTCGCGCTCCGTCTCTCTCTCTCTCTCGCGCTCCGTCTCTCTCTCTCTCTCGCGCTCCGTCTCTCTCTCTCTCTCTCTCTCGCGCTCCGTCTCTCTCGCGCTCCGTCTCTCTCTCTCTCTCTCTCTCTCTCTCTCTCGCGCTCCGTCTCTCTCTCTCTCGCGCTCCGTCTCTCTCTCTCTCTCGCGCTCCGTCTCTCTCTCTCTCGCGCTCCGTCTCTCTCTCTCTCTCGCGCTCCGTCTCTCTCTCTCTCGCGCTCCGTCTCTCTCTCTCTCGCGCTCCGTCTCTCTCTCTCTCTCTCTCTCTCTCTCGCGCTCCGTCTCTCTCTCTCTCTCGCGCTCCGTCTCTCTCTCTCTCGCGCTCCGTCTCTCTCTCTCTCGCGCTCCGTCTCTCTCTCTCTCTCGCGCTCCGTCTCTCTCTCTCTCGCGCTCCGTCTCTCTCTCTCTCTCTCGCGCTCCGTCTCTCTCTCTCTCGCGCTCCGTCTCTCTCTCTCTCTCTCTCTCTCTCTCTCGCGCTCCGTCTCTCTCTCTCTCGCGCTCCGTCTCTCTCTCTCTCTCGCGCTCCGTCTCTCTCTCTCGCGCTCGTCTCTCTCTCTCTCGCGCTCCGTCTCTCTCTCTCTCGCGCTCCGTCTCTCTCTCTCTCTCGCGCTCCGTCTCTCTCTCTCTCGCGCTCCGTCTCTCTCTCTCTCGCGCTCCGTCTCTCTCTCTCTCGCGCTCCGTCTCTCTCTCTCTCTCGCGCTCCGTCTCTCTCTCTCGCGCGCTCCGTCTCTCTCTCTCTCGCGCTCCGTCTCTCTCTCTCTCTCGCGCTCCGTCTCTCTCTCTCTCGCGCTCCGTCTCTCTCTCTCGCGCGCTCCGTCTCTCTCTCTCTCAGCGCTCCGTCTCTCTCTCTCTCGCGCTCCGTCTCTCTCTCTCTCTCGCGCTCCGTCTCTCTCTCTCTCTCTCTCTCGCGCTCCGTCTCTCTCTCTCTCTCGCGCTCCGTCTCTCTCTCTCTCTCGCGCTCCGTCTCTCTCTCTCTTCGCGCTCCGTCTCTCTCTCTCTCTCGCGCGCTCCGTCTCTCTCTCTCTCGTCGCTCAGTCTCTCTCTCTCTCGCGCTCCGTCTCTCTCTCTCTCTCGCGCTCCGTCTCTCTCTCTCTCTCGCGCTCCGTCTCTCTCTCTCTCGCGCTCCGTCTCTCTCTCTCTCGCGCTCCGTCTCTCTCTCTCTCGCGCTCGTCTCTCTCTCTCTCTCTCTCTCGCGCTCCGCTCTCTCTCTCTCTCTCTCGCGCTCCGTCTCTCTCTCTCTCTCGCGCTCCGTCTCTCTCTCTCTCGCGCTCCGTCTCTCTCTCTCTCGCGCTCCGTCTCTCTCTCTCTCGCGCTCCGTCTCTCTCTCTCTCGCGCTCCGTCTCTCTCTCTCTCGCGCTCCGTCTCTCTCTCTCTCGCGCTCCGTCTCTCTCTCTCTCGCGCTCCGTCTCTCTCTCTCTCGCGCTCCGTCTCTCTCTCTCTCGCGCTCCGTCTCTCTCTCTCTCGCGCTCCGTCTCTCTCTCTCTCGCGCTCCGTCTCTCTCTCTCTCGCGCTCCGTCTCTCTCTCTCTCTCGCGCTCCGTCTCTCTCTCTCTCGCGCTCCGTCTCTCTCTCTCTCGGCCTCGTCTCTCTCTCTCTCGCGCTCCGTCTCTCTCTCTCTCGCGCTCCGTCTCTCTCTCTCTCGCGCTCCGTCTCTCTCTCTCTCTCGCGCTCCGTCTCTCTCTCTCTCTCGCGCTCCGTCTCTCTCTCTCTCTCGCGCTCCGTCTCTCTCTCTCTCGCGCTCCGTCTCTCTCTCTCTCGCGCTCCGTCTCTCTCTCTCTCGCGCTCCGTCTCTCTCTCTCTCGCGCGTCGTCTCTCTCTCTCTCTCTCTCGCTCCGTCTCTCTCTCTCTCGCGCTCCGTCTCTCTCTCTCTCGCGCTCCGTCTCTCTCTCTCTCTCGCGCTCCGTCTCTCTCTCTCTCGCGCTCCGTCTCTCTCTCTCTCTCTCTCTCGCGCTCCGTCTCTCTCTCTCTCGCGCTCCGTCTCTCTCTCTCTCTCGCGCTCCGTCTCTCTCTCTCTCGCGCTCCGTCTCTCTCTCTCTCGCGCTCCGTCTCTCTCTCGCGCTCCGTCTCTCTCTCGCGCTCCGTCTCTCTCTCTCGCGCTCCGTCTCTCTCTCTCTCGCGCTCCGTCTCTCTCTCTCTCTCTCGCGCTCCGTCTCTCTCTCTCGCGCTCCGTCTCTCTCTCTCTCGCGCTCCGCTCCGTCTCTCTCTCTCTCGCGCTCCGTCTCTCTCTCTCTCGCGCTCCGTCTCTCTCTCTCTCGCGCTCCGTCTCTCTCTCTCTCGCGCTCCGTCTCTCTCTGTCTCTCTCTCTCTCTGTAACGCTCCGTGTCTCTCTCTCTCTAATGCTCCGTCTCTCTCTCTCTCTCTCTCTCTGTAACGCTCCGTGTCTCTCTCTCTAATGCTCCGTCTCTCTCTCTCTCTGTAACGCTGTGTGTGTCTCTCTCTCTCTCTGTAACGCTCTGTCTCTCTCTGTAACGCTCCGTCTCTCTCTCTCTCTCTCTAACGCTCTGTGTGTCGCGCTCTCTCTCTCTCTCTCTCTCTGTAACGCTCCGTGTCTCTCTCTCCCTCTCTAACACTCCGTGTGTGTCTCTCTCTCTCTCTCATTCTCTCTCTCTCTCTCTAACGCTCAGTGTCTCTCTCTCCCTCCCCTGTAACGCTCCTTGTCTCTCTCTCTCTCTCTCCCTCTCTAATGCTCTGTGGTTCCCTCTCTCCCTCCTCTCTTACGCGCCGTGTATTTTTTTTATTCGTTCATGGCTTGTGGGCATTGCTGACAAGGCCAGCATTTATTACCCAGATGCTCCGTGTCTTTCTCGCTCTCTCCCTCCTCTCTCCCTCCTCTCTCCCTCCTCTCTCCCTCCTCTCTAACGCTCCGTCTCTGTCTGTCTGTCTCTCTCTCTAACGCTCCGTCTCTCTCTCTCTCTCTCTCTAACGCTCCGTGTCTCTCTCTCTCTCTCTCCTTCTCTAATGCTCCATGTCTCTCTCTCTCTTTCCCCTCTAACGCTCCGTGTCTCTCTCTCCCTCCTCTGTAACGTTCCGTGTCTCTCTCTCCCTCCTCTGTAACGTTCCGTGTCTCTCTCTCCCTCCCCTGTAACGTTCCGTGTCTGTCTCTCTCTCTCCTCTCTAATGCTCCGTGTCTCTCTGTGCCTCCTGTAACGCTCCGTGTCTCTCTCTCCTCTCTAACGCTCCATGTCTCTCTCTCCCTTCTCTCTAACGCTCCGTCTCTCTCTCTCTCTCTCTCTCTCTCCCTCCTCTCTAACGCTCCATGTCTCTCTCTCTCTCCCTCTCCCTCCTCCTCTCCCTCCTCTCTAACACTCCATGTCACTCTCTCCTTCCTCTCTAAAGCTCAGTGTCTCCCTCGCGCTCTCCCTCCTCTCCAACACTCTGTGTCACACTCTCCTTCCTCTCTATGCTCTGCGTCTTGCTCTCTCTAACGTTCCTTGTGCCTCTCTCTCTCTGTCTCTCAGATGTACATGTCCTGTTACTGGACGATATCCTGCTGTTGATGCAGAAAGTGGATGACAAGATGGTGTTGAAGTGTCACAGTAAGAACTCGACCTTGTCGGAGGGAAGCAGATGCTGTGCCCCATCATCAAACTGGGCAGCGTGCTCGCCAGGGATGTCGCCACAGGTAGGCCGCAGATCCAGCAATGGCAGCGCGTTGCCATTCGTTATAGGGACGGTTTGAGGGCGGTGTGGAGGGAGGGAGGGTCCGGTGGTGGGGGGGTTCCAAGGGGGAGGTGAACTGCAAGGGCGTGAGATTAAGTCGATTGGTGGGGGATTCGGGTGAGTGTATAGTTGGTGATATATCTGTCGTGTGTGTGAGTGCGAGTGAGGGCGTGCATGTCTGTTTGCACGTGCGTGTGTGTGTGTGTGTGCATGTCTGTTTGCACATGTGTGTGTGTGTGTGTGAGACCGTCTGCGTTTGGATGTTTTACTATGTTAAAGGCGCTATGTAAATGCAATTTGTTATGTGTGTGTTCATTCACACTTGTGTGTGCACGTCTGTGTTTGTATGTGTTTGTGCTTGTTCACACTTGCGTCTGTGTGCATGTTTGCACATGTGTGTCTATTCACGCTTGTGTACGCATGTGTGTTTGAACACGTGTTTGTGTTTGTTCACACATGTATCTGTGTGCATGTGTCCATGTCTGTGTTTGCACGTGTGTTTATGTGTCTGTGCCTGTGTGTGCACGAGCGCGCTGTGTGTGTTTACGTGTCTCTCTGTCTGAGCGACTCTGGTGTCGGATCTGTCCCTGTAAATCATGTCCTACGTCCTTAACAAACGCTCCTCCTTGTGTTGTAGACCGCAAGGCCTTCTTTGTCCTGTTTCAGACCGACACTGGCGGGCAGATTTACGAGCTGGTGGCGCAGACGGTCTCCGAGAGGAGAAAGTGAGTAGCAGGAAACACTGGGGCTGCCCTGAATTACCTGGGCTGGGAGTTGGGGTGCCACGTTGGCGGGGTTGGTGAGTCACCAGAGCTCCTGATCGGCCGTTGATTCCTGCTGTGAAAGGGCAGGAATGGGCTTGGCTGTAATTAACCCCCGCGGTTGGACTCCAAAGGGTTAAATTACGAGGAGAGATTCCACAAACTGGGGTTGTATTCCCTGGAATTTAGAAGATTAAGGGGTGATTGATTGACGTTTTCAAGATATTAAGGGGAACTGATCGGGTAGATAGAGAGAAACTATTTCCGCTGGTTGGGGAGTCTAGGATGAGGGGGCGTAACCTAAAAGTTAAAGCCGGGACTTTCAGGAGTGAAGTTAAGAAACACTTCGACACGCAAAGGGTGTAGGAGTTTGGAACTCTCTTCCGCAAACAGCAGTTGATTCTAGCTCAGATGTTAATTTGAAGTCTGAGGTTGATAGATTTTGTTAGCCCCATATCCCTTAATACCTTTGGTTAAGGTTGGGTACATGGAGCTCGATCACAGATCTCACTGAATGGCGGAACAGGCTCAAGGGGCTAAATGGCCTCCTCATGTTCCCATCTTCCTAATAGCGTGCCGACACTCTCAGGCCAAACTTGGCCACTTGGAGGAGACTCGGACCCACAGGTATCCCAGGGAGGGTCAGGGCCAAAAAGATTCCAGCCTTGTGTACAATGACTGACCAGCTGTTTATTGCCACCCACAGCTGGTGTGACAAGATCCAGAGCACGCAGGACGCCCTCAAACTGCTGAGACTCTCGATGGCACCCAGGAACAGTCTGGTGCCCCCGTCGGCCAGTGTGCCCCTCAGCCCCACGTAAGTACCTCAGCCCTGCGCGAGGCGGTGACTTGTCGGAGGGAGGTGGGCGGTCCAGAGGGGCGCGAGGAAAGTTGGGCGGGCCAGTTGGCAGAGCAAGTCGGCGCAGGCTGACCCCCAACTCCTGTTGAAGGCACCGTGCCGAAGCAGGAAATAAAACGCGGGGTGTGAGCTTCTCCTGGAGGCTCGCTGGGCGACCTCACCGCCCAGTGTGGGACCAGAGGCCGCACGCACAGAGCAGGAAAGGCCCAGGCTCCGTCCCCGGCCCGTGCTGGGTTAGCGGCAGATCGATAGATTTTTGTCAGGTAAGTTAATCAAGGGGATGTGGAGCAAAGGCGGGTAAATGGGTTTGAGATGCAGATCAGCCATGATTTGATTGAACAGGCTCGAGGGGCTGAATGGCCTTCTTCTGTTTCTATGTAACAGGCTCAAGGGGCTGAATGGCCTCCTCCTGTTCCCGTGTAACAGGCTCGAGGGGCTGAATGGCCTCCTCCTGTTCCCGTGTAACAGGCTCGAGGGGCTGAATGGCCTCCTCCTGTTCCCGTGTAACAGGCTCGAGGGGCTGAATGGCCTCCTTCTGTTCCTAACTCACCTAAAAGTGTCTGATTGCAACGAATAAATCGGATGTTGTGTAGAAGAACAGGGAGAGTCAATGGGTCCTCCCTACTGGTCCTCGGCAGTGATGTAGGGGCCGGGGACCATCCTGACACCACGTACCTGTGTCGGGTGCCCAGTTTGTGGCTCTGTTTTTAAGTCTCTTCTGTCCCTCTTGCCCACCCCAGCATGTCCTACCGGGAGCCGATGCTCAACGCTGAGAATGGGGTCTCGACTCGCGAAAGAATCAACTCCGAATTAACAGGTAAGGAGGGAAACCGATCGAGGGAGAGGCGCATGGAGCTAGTTTCTGACTGCAACGGTGGGGGGGGGGCCGCGGTGATGAGGGCGCATTGGGGGCAGGAGAGACAGAGGCTGCGTTTGACACAACCCCATTCATCTCTGGGACCTGGGGACAAGCCCAGCCCCAGACAGAGGGGAGGAGGGGGCTCCTCCCTCTGATGGGGACTTGGGTGGGGCAGTGGGTCAGACACTGACCTTTCACCTTATGGGATCTGGGGTCAAATCCAGCACGAGATGGTGGGGATGAAGGGCTGGGTTGGAGATGGGTGGTGGGAGGGTGGCTTGGGTTCGGGGAGAGTTGGGGGGAGGTGTGGGTCTGGGGGGAAGGTGGGGCCGGGGTTCGGGGATAGGCGGGGGCCGGGAGGTGGTGGGGGCCCGGGGTCTGGGGGGAGGTAGGAGGCCGGGGTTCGGGGGGAGGTCAGGGTCCGGGGTTTGGGGGAGGTCGGGGTTGGGGGAAGATGGGGATCCAGGGTCCGGGGGGGAGGCCGGGTTCGGGGTTGGGGGGCCGGGGTTCGGGGGGGAGGTGGGGGGCCAGGGCTCGGGGGGGCCTGAGCTACGGGTCACGGGTATGGGCTCACTCCCCTCCCCCCGACGCAGAGGCAGCGATGCTGGGGAAGGGTGGGGAGGAAGCAAACGCCCCTCCCACCACATCTCCAGAAACAAGATGTCCCTCCCACCCCACCCCACCCCTCCAATGGCGATTTCTCTGTTCTCTATTCACAGCCAAGGAGAGCGACGGCCTGTCGCAGGATAGCGGGACTGGTGAGCTGTGCGTGGACGAGCGCCCGGGGGCGGAGACGCCCCACTCAGAGCGCGGGGCAGGTGCTGGCCGAGCTCCTCAAGGCCAACGACGTGGACCTGGCAAAACTGGCCTACGGACCAGCGGAGTGGTTCGCAGATCAAGCACTGGAGGACGGTGAGAGCGCACTGATACTGACATTTATACTCTCCCCTTCGCTTGCCCCCTCTCCCCCCTCCAGTCCCACACCGACACCCTCCCTCTCTCCGCCCCTGCCCCCCCCCCCCTCTCTCCGCCCCTGCCCCCCCCCTCTCTCGCCCCTGCCCCCCCCCTCTCTCCGCCCCTGCACCCCCCCCTCTCTCCGCCCCTGCCCCCCCCCTCTCTCCGCCCCTGCCCCCCCCCTCTCTCCGCCCCTGCCCCCCCCCTCTCTCCGCCCCTGCCCCCCCCCTCTCTCCGCCCCTGCCCCCCCCCTCTCTCCGCCCCTGCCCCCCCCCTCTCTCCGCCCCTGCCCCCCCCCCTCTCTCCGCCCCTGCCCCCCCCTCTCTCCGCCCCTGCCCCCCCCCTCTCTCCGCCCTGCCCCCCCCTCTCTCCGCCCCTGCCCCCCCCCCTCTCTCGCGCCCCTTGCCCCCCCCCCCCTCTCTCCGCCCCTGCCCCCCCCTCTCTCCGCCCTGCCCCCCCGCTCTCTCCGCCCCTGCACCCCCCGCTCTCTCCGCCCACTGCCCCCCCCCGCTCTCTCCGCCCTCGCCCCTGCCCCCCCCGCTCTCTCCGCCCCTGCCCCCCCCCGCTCTCTCCGCCCTGCCCCCCCCCGCTCTCTCGCGCCCCTGCCCCCCCCCGCTCTCTCCGCCCCTTGCCCCCCCCCCCCGCTCTCTCCGCCCCTGCCCCCCCCCCCGCTCTCTCCGCCCCTGCCCCCCCCCCGCTCTCTCCGCCCCTGCCCCCCCGCTCTCTCCGCCCCTGCCCCCCCCGCTCTCTCCGCCCCTGCCCCCCCCCCGCTCTCTCCGCCCCTGCCCCCCCCGCTCTCTCCGCCCCTGCCCCCCCCGCTCTCTCCGCCCCTGCCCCCCCCCCGCTCTCTCCGCCCCTGCCCCCCCCCGCTCTCTCCGCCCCTGCCCCCCCCGCTCTCTCCGCCCCTGCCCCCCCCCGCTCTCTCCGCCCCCTGCCCCCCCCGCTCTCTCCGCCCCTGCCCCCCCCCGCTCTCTCCGCCCCTGCCCCCCCGCTCTCTCCGCCCCTGCCCCCCCCCCGCTCTCTCCGCCCCTGCCCCCCCCCCGCTCTCTCCGCCCCTGCCCCCCCCCCCGCTCTCTCCGCCCCTGCCCCCCCGAGATCTCTTTCTCTCTCTCTCCAGCCTCTCTAACAGGACTGAGGGGCTAAATTGCATCCTGTTTTTTCTGTATAATGTGCTCGAGTGACCCGAATGGCTCCACCTGTTCCTATGTAACAGGATTGAGGGGACCGAAATGGCCTCCACCTGTTCCTATGTAACAGGATTGAGGGACCGAATGGCCTCCCACCTGTTCCTATGCAACAGGATTGAGGGACCGAATGGGCCTCCACCTGTTCCTATGTAACAGGATTGAGGGGCTGAATGGCCTCCTCCTGTTCCTACGTCCCACACGGGACACATCCCTCGAGCCAGCGGTATTCTGTGTTAAGTGCAGATCGTCGTTCCCCCCCCCTCCCCCCATGCCCAAGGTCTGTCTCCCTTTCGATTGAAGCTGTTTTAACGGCGTTTCTTCTCCGTTCTCCGCAGTCCACACAATGAAACGGGCGCTGAACAGGAGTAAGAGAGCCTCCAAGGAGTCCGACGTGGGCGCCCCCCGCCAACCTGGCCCTCCAGGACCTGCTCCGGCGTCAGTCCTCCTCCCTGTCCCGTGCAGCCGCAGGGCGATGCCGGCCAGGACTCGGGCCCCAGGTGGAGCGAGGCGGATCCCAACGGCAACGAGAGCCGGGAGAAGGAGGAGGGACGGAGGCGGAGAGGGAGCAGGAGCCGGCTCCAGCGGAGGGAGAGAGGGGCGACAGGACCCGCTGGAGTGAAGGTGACAACGCCAACGAGAGCGAGAGAGGAGAGACGGAGAGCGCGGATGAGTCCCCAGAGGGAGAGATGGAGGAGCAGGAGGGATGGGTCAAAGGCACAGGTGAGGAACTGGGTAAAGGGCAATGGGGGCCGGGTTGGGGGAAGAGAAAACAGGTGGGACAGTCAACAGTGATGCATTTTGGAAGGAAGAATGAGAGGCAATTTGAACTAAATGGTACAATTTTAAAGGGGGTCCAGGAACAGAGAGACCTGGGGGTCTTTGAAGGTGGAAAGACAATTTGATAAAGCAGTTAAAAAGGCAAATCATTGGAACAGCAGGGGGAGGGGAATGGGGGTGGAACAGCAGGGCTGAGAGCAGGGGGAGGGGAAAGGGGGTGGAACAGCAGGGCTGGGAGCAGGGGGAGGGGAAAGGGGGTGGAACAGCGAGGCTGGGAGCAGGGGGAGGGTGAAAGGGGTGGAACAGCAGGGCTGGGAGCAGGGGGAGGAGAAAGGGGGTGGAACAGTGAGGCTGGGAGCAGGGGGAGGGGAAAGGGGGTGGAACAGCGGGGCTGGGAACAGGGGGAGGGGAAAGGGGGTGGAACAGCAGGGCTGGGAGCAGAGGGGGGGAAAGTGGGTGGAACAGCGAGGCTGGGAGCAGGGGGAGGGGAAAGGGGGTGGAACAGCGAGGCTGGGAGCAGGGGGAGGGGAAAGGGGGTGGAACAGCGGGGCTGGGAGCAGGGGGAGGGGAAAGGGGGTGGAACAGCGGGGCTGGGAGCAGGGGGAGGGGAAAGGGGGTGGAACAGCGGGGCTGGGAGCAGGGGGAGGGGGAAGGGGGTGGAACAGCGGGGCTGGGAGCAGGGGGAGGGGAAAGGGGGTGGAACAGCGGGGCTGGGAGCAGGGGGAGGGGAAAGGGGGTGGAACAGCGGGGCTGGGAGCAGGGGGAGGGGAAAGGGGGTGGAACAGCGGGGCTGGGAGCAGGGGGAGGGGAAAGGGGGTGGAACAGCGGGGCTGGGAGCAGGGGGAGGGGAAAGGGGGTGGAACAGCAGGGCTAGTCGCGAGTGTAATGGTGACCCCAGGGTCATGTGCGGGAGAGTGCGGGGCGAGGGTCCAGCTCCCAGGTGAATCGTGACTGAACCCCCCACCTCCGGAGCAGATCACTGGCTCACCCCCTGCAGCTGCTGAGTTTGAGGGCATGGGAGGAGCAGATTAATTCTAAACCACCTGATTCTCAGCGACACCCAGCAACGCAGGGCAGGCGGGTGTGTCTTTGCTGTGATTCCTGGGCTCCCCCCCCCTCCACCCCCCCCCCCCCCCCTTATATCCCCCCACCCCGAGAGTCAGGGAGCCCACAAGTTAGGATCTGGAATGCACTGCCCGAGGGGGTTGGTGGAGGCAGAGTCAATCATGACTTTCAAAAGGGAACTGGATAAGTACTTGAAAGGAAAAAATTTGCAGGGCTACGGGGATAGGGCGAGGGAGTGGGACTAGCTGGATTGCTCTTGCCTAGAGCCGGCGCGGACTCGATGGGCCGAATGGCCTCTTTCCATGCTGTAACCTTTCTATGATTCTATGACGGTGGAAGTCAGCTGAGGGGTTGTCTCCGCTCGGGAGCTGGTTCGCAGGCTGCACTTTTTAAACACAGGCAGAGAGTACAAAAGCAAAGAAGTTGTGCTGAACCTTTAGAAATTCACTGGTTAGGCCCCAACTGGAGTATTGTGTCTAATTCTGGGCACAACACTTTAGGATGTGAAGGCCTTAGAGGGGCTGCAGAGGAGATTTACTAGAATGGTCCCAGGGTTGAGGGATTTCAGTTATGTGGAGAGACTGGAGAAGCTGGGATTGTTCTTCTGAGAGCAGAGAATGTTAAGGGGCAATTTGATAGAGGTGTTCAAAATTATGAAGGGTTTTGATAGAGTAAATAAGGAGAAACTGTTTCCAGTGGCAGGAGGGTCGGTAACCAGAGGACACAGATTTAAGGTAATCGGCAAAAGAGCCAGAGGGGGAGATGAGGAGAATTTATTTTACGCAGCGAGTTGTGATGATCTGGAATGCGCTGCCTGAAAGGGCGGTGGAAGCAGATTCAATAATAACTTTCAAAAGGGAATTGGATAAATACTTGAAGGGTAAAATTTGCAGGGCTAGGTGGGAAGAGCAGGAGGAGTGGGACTAATTGGATCGCTCCTTCAAAGACCTGGCACGGGCACAATGGGTCGAAAGGCCTCCTTCTGTGCTGTGCCATTCTATGGTTCACGCCTCTTTCTGATCGGCAGGAGACGATTTGTATCCGAAGCAGCAGCTGCCCGAGAGTCCGGGGGGACCCATTTCGAGTGGGGTCGAGGCGGATTCCAACAGCACCCCCATCGTCCTCTCGCTGGATCAGGCAGAGGAGATGGAGCGGAAAATGAACAGCCTCCTGGTCAAGATTCAGCATCTGAAGGTGAGACGCCACGAGCGGGGCCGGGGGCCGGGGTCCGACGCAGCTTCCCTGGGGACCCCCCGGGTTAGGGAGGGGGAAGAAGAATCGGCCGAGGCACACCCCCTCTTGATCGACATCCAGCGACTCCTTGGCTCGCAAGTTGTACAGACGGAGTACTGCGTACGGTCCTGGTCGCCATTTCGTAAAAAGGGACATAGAGGCACTGGAGAAGGTGCAAAAAAAAGATTGACAAGAATGGTAGGAACGGGAGGAGGCCATTCAGCCCCTCGAGCCTGTTCTGCCATTCAGTGAGATCACGGCTGACCTGTATCCTAACTCCATCCGCCCGCCTTGGCTCCAGATCCCTTAATACCCTTGGCTGGCAAAAATCTATGGATCTCAGATTTAAAATGATTACTTGAGCTGGCACCTACTGCTGTTTGTGGGAGAGAGTCCCACACTTCTACCACCCTTTGTGTGAGGAAGTGTTTCCTAACTTCTCTCCTGAATGGCCTGGCTCTGATTTTAAGGTTATATCCCCTTGTCCCAGACGCCCCCCACCAGCGGAAATAGTTTCTCTCTACCTATCACTATCAATTCCTTCCAAAATCCTACAAACCTCTATCAAATCACCCTTTAACCTTCCATATTTCAGACGATACAAGCCCAGTTTATGTAATCTCCCCTCATAATCTAACCCTTGGAGCCCTGGTAACATCCTGGTGAATCTGCACTGCACTCCTTCCAAGGCCAATAAATCCTTTCTAAGGTGCAGTGCCCAGAACTGTAGAATCATCAAATCTTAGAGCACAGAAGGAGGCTGTTCGGCCCGTCGTGCCTGTGCTGGCTCTTTGAAAGAGCTGTCCAATTTAGTCCCACACCCCAGCTTTTTCCCCATGACCCTGCAGATTAGTCCTCCTCAAGTACATGTCCAATTGCCTTTTGAAAGCTCCTATGGAATCTGCTTCCACCGCCCTTTCAGGGAGTGCGCTCCAGATCTTGACAGCTCCCTGTGTGAAAAAATTTCTCCTCATTTCCCCTCTAGTTCTTCCGTCAATTATTTTAAACCTATGACCTCTGGTTACAGACCCTCCTGCCACTGGAAACAATTTCTCCCTACCTGCTCTATCAAAGCCCCTCGTTATTTTGAACACCTCTATCAGGTCTCCCCTTGACCGTCCCTGCTCTAAGGAGAACCACCCCAGCTTCTCCAGTCTCTCCACATAACTGAAGTCCCTCATCCCTGGCACCATTCTAGTAAATCTCCTCTGCACCCTCTCCAAGGCCTTGACATCCTTCCTAAGGTGCGGTGCCCAGATCTGTACACAGTGCTCCAGATGTGGTCTAACCAGGGCTTTGTACAGCTGTTGCAGAACTTCCTCCCCATTATATTCTAGCCCTCTGGTTATAAAGGCTAACATTCCATTAGCCTCTTTGATTATTTTTTCTACCTGACCACTACAGCTCAGTGATCTGTGTACCTGGACCCCTAAATCACTTTGGACCTCCACTGTTCCTAGCCTTTCACTATTTAAAAAATACTTGGATTGATCCTTTTTTGGTCCAAAATAGATGATCTCACACTTACCTTTGATGAAATCCATCTGCCACAGTTTTGCCCACTCATTAATCCATCAATGTCCCTTGGTAATTTTATGCTCCTGTCTACACTGCTTACTATGCCACCAATCTTTGTGTCATCGGCAAACTTGGATATATGGCTCTCTATTGTGTTATCTAAATCATTAATAAATATAATGAATAGTTGAGGCCCCAGCACAGATCCCTGTGGGACACCACTAATCACTTCCTTCCAATTCAAGTACATACCCATTCTCCCTACTCTGTCTTCTACCGCCTAACCAATCTCCCAACCAGGTCAATAATTTGCCTTCCATTCCATGAGCTTTCGTTTTAGCTAACAATCTGTTATGTGGAACCTTATTAGATGCCTTCTGGAAGTCCATATAAACTACATCCGTCGACACTCCCCTGTATTACTTTAGTTACTTCCTTAAAAAATTCAATTAGGTTCGTTAGACGTGACCTACCCTTTACAAATCCATGTTGGCTCTCTTTAATCAGCTCAAATTTCTCCAAGTGCTCAGTCTCTCTTTCCTTAATTATAGATTCCAATAATCTATAATATTATGATACCAGAACCAAGAGGTTATACCTATCGGGAAAGACTGAACAGGCTGAGGTTCTTTTCCCTAGAAGAGGGAAGGCTGAGGGTTGACCTGATAGAGGTCTTTAAAATTCTGAAGGGGTTGATAGGTTAGACGTAGAGACAATGTCTCCACTTTGGGGGAGTCCAAAACTAGAGGTCATAAATATAAGATAGTCACTAATAAATAGGGAATTCAGGAGAAACTTCTTTACCCAGAGAGTGGTGAGAATGTGGAACTCGTAACCACAGGGAGTAGTTGAGGCGAATAACATCGATGCATTTAAGGGGAAGCTGGATAAACACATGAGGGAGAAAGGAATAGAAGGATATGCTGATAGGGTGAGATGGAGTAGGGAGGGAGGAGGCTCGAGAGGAGCATAAACACCGGAATGGACCAGTTGGGCCGAATGGCCTGGTTCTGTGCTGTAGATTCTATGTAAACATGTTATGAAAGTATTGTATAAAAATAAGGACAGAATGGAGAACTTTAAGATGGGACTGAATTACACCTGCACAGTCTGGCCCAATTGTCTTCACCTCTTTTTTTAAAAAATTCATTCCTGCGATGTGGGTGTCGCTGGCAAGGTCAGCATTTATTGCCCATCCCTAATTGCCCCATGAGAAGGTGGTGGTGAGCCGGCTTCTTGAACCGCTACAGTCTGGGTGGTGAAGGTTCTCCCACAGTGCTGTTAGGTCAGGAGTTCCAGGATTCTGACCCAGCGACGATGAAGGAATGGCGATATATTTCCAAGTCCACGTGCAGTAAGACATCCAGGCTTGGGCTGATAAGTGGCAAGCAACATTCGTGCCAGGCAATGACCATCTCCAACAAGAGAGAGTCTAACCACCTCCCCTTGACATTCAACGGCATTACCATCGACGAATCCCCCACCATCAACATTCTGGGAGGTCACCATTAACCAGAAACTTAACTGGACCAGCCATATAAATACTGTGGCTACAAGAGCAGGTCAGAGGCTGGGTATTCTGCGGCGAGTGACTCACCTCCTGACTCCCCAAAGCCTTTCCACCATCTACAAGGCACAAGTCAGGAGTGTGATGGAATACTCTCCACTTGCCTGGATGAGTGCAGCTCCAACAACACTCAAGAAACTCGACACCATCCAAGATAAAGCAGCCCGCTTGATTGGCACCCCATCCACCACCCTAAACATTCACTCCCTTCACCACCGGCGCACTGTGGCTGCAGTGTGTACCATCCACAGGATGCACTGCAGCAACTCGCCAAGGCTTCTTCGACAGCACCTCCCAAACCCGCGACCTCTACCACCTAGAAGGACAAGGGCAGTAGGCACATGGGAACAACACCACCTGCACGTTCCCCTCCAAGTCACACACCATCCCGACTTGGAAATATATCGGCCGTTCCTTCATCGTCGCTGGGTCAAAATCCTGGAACTCCCTTCCTAACAGCACTGTGGGAGAACCTTCACCACACGGACTGCAGCGGTTCAAGAAGGCGGCTCACCACCACCTTCTCAAGGGCAATTAGGGATGGGCAATTAATGCCGGCCTCGCCAACGACGCCCACATCCCGAGAAACAAATTTTTTTCAAAGGAGGCAAAGATAATTGGTCCAGACTGTGCAGGTGTAATTCAGTCCCATTTTAAAGTTTTCCATTCTGTCCTTATTTTTATATGATACTTTAATTTGAGATTATTATTTTTTGCATAGAATTTCTTCGAATGTACAGCACAGCCATTCAGCCCAACTGGTCTATGCCGGTGTTTATGCTCCACACGAGCCTCCTCCCACCTTACTTCATGTCACCCTATCAGAGTATCCTTCTATTCCTTTCTGCTTCATGTACTTAGAGGCATTTAAGGGGAAGCCAGATATGTTATTCGCCTCAACCACTCCTTGTGGTAGCGAGTTCCACATTCTCACCACTCTCTGGGTAAAGAAGTTTCTCCTGAATTCCCGATTGGATTTATTAGTGACTATCTTATATTTATGACCCCTAATTTTGGTCTTCCCCACAAGTGGAATCAAAATTGTTATGTCTACCCTATGGAACCCCCTCATAATTTTAAAGCCCTCTGTCAAGTCACCCCTCAATCTTCACCCTGCTATTTATACTTAAATAGCAAAGCTTGCAGGAACTTGAGAAGGGGAGTTGGAGCAGAGGAGTTTCTCAGAGGGACAGGCAGAGGAAAAATCAAGGGGCTACAGCATATCTGCTGGTGGGAGGGTGTAATGACAGCGTGATATGTTTACATAGGCAGTTCCCACTATAGGAATTTCTAACAGTGTGACAACAGGAAGTAACATTTTGTAGGCAGGAAATGCATAGAGTGAGAAGAGGCACTACCCCCACCCCCCAAATCTGGGACAGATTTAAACCCAGGTTCCCAGTGGGCAAAAGCATTAACCTGCCTACTTTCCGTCCCTTGTGATTCTTTCTGGGTGCCCCTCTTGTACTGCTGTCGCTCATTGTGTGGTGTCAGTCATGGCTCATTGGTAGCACTCTCACCTCCGAGTCAGAAGGTCGTGGGTTCGAGCACCACTCCAGAGACTTGAGCCCATTATCCAGGCTGACACTCCCAGTGCAACTGAGGGAGTGCTGCACTATCGGAGGGTCCAGTCTTTCCGATGAGACGTTAAACCGAGGCCCCGTCTGCCCTCTCAGATGGACATAAAAGATCCCATGGCCACTGTTTCGAAGAAGAGCAGGGGTGTTCTCCCTGGTGAGCTGGGGCCAATATTTATCCCTCGACCAACACCACTGATAAAACAGATTATCTGGTCATTATCATATTGCTGTTTATGGGAGCTTTCTGTGCGCGAATTAGCTGCGCATTTCCTACATTACAGCAGCGACTGCACTTCAAAAAGTACTTCATTGGCTGTGAAACGCTTTGGGATGTCCTGAGGTCATGAAAGGCGCTATATTTCAAATCCCTCCATGGCTTCGCCCCTCCCTATCTCTGTAACCTCCTTCAGCCCCTACAACCCTCCGAGATCTCTGCGCTCCTCCAGTTCTGGCCTCTTGCGCATCCCCGATTTTAATCGCTCCACCATTGGCGGCCGTGCCTTCAGCTGCCTGGGCCCATAGCTCTGGAATTCCCTCCCTAAACCTCTCCGCCTCTCTCTCCTCCTTTAAGACGCTCCTTAAAACTTACCTCTTTGACCGAGCTTTTGATCACCTGTCCTAATATCTCCTTACGTGGCTCGGTGTGAAATTTTTATCTGATTAACACTGCTGTGAAATTTTACTTGGGGCGTTTCATTACGTTAAAGGTGCTATATAATTGCAAGTTGTTCTTATGTAAATGTACACTGTTTCTTTTCATTGGCCGATTCTCCCTCTCTCTCGTTCCCTAGGCAATGGAGGAAGAGTATCACCGGCTGCGGCAGGCGTTGCTGAACTTGACGATGGTGCCACGCCACTCCCTGGGAAACTACAGGAGGGTGTCGGGTGAGTGACTGAACACCAGGCAGCTGTGTACCGCGCACAGGGTGCCCGCCTTCAATGCAATGGGTTAATCCCCCCCCAGCCCACCATGCCGAGAGCGCCATTCAGCGGCCGTGCCGCACGAACCCTACCCGCTGGGTGAAGTGCACCAACCCCTCGGTGCCCCGTACAGGGCGGGAAGCTCCTCGGTTTCCATCCCCGGTCTCGGTCAGCGTGCCCCAGCGCGAGGTCATCCACTTTGGAGCGAGGAAAGACGGATCAGAGCATTCTCTAAATGGCGAGAAGCTCGGAACTGTGGATGAGCAGAGAGATTATGGGGTTCGAGTGTAGAAGATTAAAGGGTGATCTAATTGAGGTGTTTAAGATGGTTAAAGGATTCGATAGGGTAGATAGAGAGAAACTATTTCCTCTGGTGGGGGGAGTCCAGAACAAGGGGGCAGAACCTTAAAATTAGAGCCAGGCCGTTCAGGGGTGATGTCAGGAAGCACTTCTTCACACAAAGGGGAGTGGGAATCTGGAACTCTCTCCCCCAAAAAGCTGTTCAGGCTGGGGGTCAGTTAAAAATTTTTCAACTATGATAGATTTTTGTTGGGTGAGGGTATTAAGGGTTACGGAGTCAAGGCGGGTAATTGGAGTTAAGATACAGCTCAGCCATGATCTAATTGAATGGCGGAACAGGCTCAAGGGGCTGAATGGCCTCCTCCTGTTCCTATGTTCTCAGTCGGGGCCCGAGAGCAAGCATCAGCCTAACCTGGGCTGGGGAGCTGAGAAATCCCCCAGTGGTCCTGCTATAATGACATCCCTCCACCAATGGTGGTGCTGTGATGCCTCTCCCAGCCCCTCAGCCTGCACGGGAAGTCCAAGCAACTCCACTTTCCAAACTCTGGTAAGTTCTGCCGTTTAACTATCGTAGAATCGTAGAAAGGTTGCAGCACGGAAGGAGGCCATTCGGCCCATCGAGTCCGTGCCGGCTCCAGGCAAGAGCAGTCCAGCTAGTCCCACTCCCCCGCCCTTTCCCTGTAGCCCTGCAAATTTTTTCCTTTCAAGTACTTATTCAGTTCCTTTTTGAAGGCCATGATTGAATCTGCCTCCACCACCCCCTCGGGCAGTGCATTCCAGATCCTAACCACTCGCAGTGTAAAAAAGTTTTTCCTCATGTCACCTTTGGTTCTTTTGCCAATCACCTTAAATCTATGTCCTCGAGCCCTTGACCCTTCAGCCAATGGGAACAGTTTCTCTCTATCTACTCTGTCGAGACCCTTCATGATTTTGATATCAATAACATAGGGAGAAGTAGGGTTGCCAGCTGTAGTTGGACATGTTGCTGGAGGTGTCCTGTCATATCCTCCTGCCTCCAATCGCCCAGCCCCCACACTCCTGCCATTGGTCACCCATCATGTCCATCCTCACGATGACCAGCCTTCCTACAGCCAATCGGAATGCAAATAGACTCTTTATCATCTGATTGGGTGATTCTTGACGCAGTCAAACTGTCTTTTCTTCCCTCATGACCAATTTTTTTTAAACTAATCAACAAAAACGATCAAAGAAAAATATTTTAAAAGTTCAATTTTTAACTTGCTCCTATGATTTTTCTCCTGGGTTTTTCTCGCAACAGTGTCCTGGAGATTAGTCTTTAATGCCTGGAGACTCCAGGGCAATCCTGGAGGGTTGGTAACCCTAACAGGGACCCCTGTGATAATTCCGCCCTTGATTTTCAGGGATAGGATAGTCAGTCTCCGGTAATGTTAAACCCAGAGTCAAGACCAAAAGTAGCCTTCAGGGGAAGCGGGGCTAAAAAAATGGATATAATCAGTCCCCGTTTTAAAGTCATATATTCTCTGTTGATTTTTATAT
This sequence comes from Heptranchias perlo, assembly GCF_035084215.1. Classification (NCBI taxonomy): domain Eukaryota; kingdom Metazoa; phylum Chordata; class Chondrichthyes; order Hexanchiformes; family Hexanchidae; genus Heptranchias; species Heptranchias perlo. Next base: position 8,413,789 of record NC_090366.1, on the reverse strand, counting down.
TATTCGTAGAATCTTACAGCACAGAAGGAGGCCATTCGGCCCATCGTGCCTGTGTCGGCTCTTTGAAAGAGCTGTCCAATTAGTCCCACTCCCCACCGCCGCTCTTTCCCTTTCAAGTATTTATCCAATTCCCTTTTGAAAGTTACTATTGAATCTGCTTCCACCGCCCTTTCAGGCAGCGCATTCCAGATCAGAACAACTCGCTGCGTAAAAAAATTCTCCTCATCTCCCCCTCTGGCTCTTTTGCCAATTACCTTAAGTCTGTATCCTCTGGTTACCGACCCTCCTGTTAGAATAAATAAGGAGAATCTGATTCTACTATCAAAACCCTTCATGATTTTGAACACCTCCATCAAATCTCCACTTAACTTTCTCTGCTCTAAGAAGAACAATCTCAGCTTCTCCAGTCTCTCCACATAACTGAAGTCCCTCATCCCTGGGGCCATTCTAGTAATGTTAACCGTGGCTCAGTGGGTAACACTCTCGCCTCTGAGACAGAAGTTTGTGGGTTCGAGACCCACTCCAGAGACTTGAGCACATAATCCAGGCTGACACTCCCAGTGCAGTACTGAGGGAGCGCCGCACTGTCGGAGGTGCCGTCTGTCGGATGAGACGTTAAATCGAGGCCCCGTCTGCCCTCTCAGGTGGGTGTAAAAGATCCCATGGCAATATTGGAAAAAGAACCGGGGAGTTCTCCCCGATGTCTGGGCCAATATTTATCCCTCAACCAACATCACTAAAACAGATTCTCTGGTCATTTTCTCATTGCTGTTTGTGGGATCTTGCTGTGCGCATATTCGCTGCTACGTTTCTTATTACAACAGTGAGTACACTTCAAAAAGTGCTTGAGCACATAGGTTGGTAAAAACAGAGTGTGAGCCTCTAACAGAGTGAATTGCTAACAGAGTGAGGACTTTCAACTGGGAATTTGATGAGTGTGGGAAGGAGATGCTGAGCGATTTAAACCAAGGGACTATAAACTAATCTAGCAACTTTAAAAACTTAAATAAAACATGTATAAAATTTTTACAAAGACTAAGTAATTACTTAGAGGACGCTATCTATCCCCCTGGGGACAGGTCTGGATAAAGTAAATAAAGAGAAACTGTTCCCATTGGCGGAAGGGTCGAGGACCAGAGGACACAGATTTAAGGTGATTGGCAAAAGAACCAAAGGCGACATGAGGAAAAACTTTTTTAGGCAGCGAGTAGTTATGATCTGGAATGCACTGCCTGAAAGGGTGGTGGAAGCAGATTCAGTCGTGGCTTTCAAAAAGGAATTGGTTAAATATTTGAAGGGAAAAATTTGCAGGGCTATGGGGAAAGAGCGGGGGAGTGGGACCAACTGGATTGCTCCTACAAAGAGCCGGCACAGGCTCGATGGGCTGAATGGCCTCCTTCTGTGCTTTAACGATTCTACTAATTACTTGGAAATCAAGCTAAACCCATTTACTAAATATAATCTAGATTTCAAGTGATTCTGTTAGTCCTGATTAAATAATTTAAAACTAGAAATGACAGTACAGGCTGTGTGTCGGGACTGTAATATGCGGGAGTTTGTGGACAGCAAGGCTGTCCTGGATCGTCACATCTGCAGTAAATGCCTCTGCCTTGAGACACTCTGGCTAAGAGTCTTTGAGCTGGAGGGCGAGTTAGAGACACTCCGATACATAAGGGAGGGGGAGGCAGAGAAGGAGGTCCCACAGACACTGGCCCTATCCAACAGATACGAGGTACCTGATAGCTGTGAGGATAAGGATGGAGGCTGCAGGGAGGATGCAGAATGCTAACCATGGCACCGTGGAACAGGAGGCAGTCCAAGGGGGGGAGGATCAGAATAGAATGGTTGTAGCCATAGGGGATTCTATAATAAGGGGGATAGGTAGCGTCCTCTGCAGGCGTGACTGAGAGTCCAGGAGGGTGCGTTACCAACCTGGTGGAAAGGTAAAGGATATCTCGGAGCAACTGGAGAGGAACTTGGAAAGGGAGGGGGAGGATGCAGTTGTCATGGTCCATGTCGGCACCAATAACATAAGGAAGAACAAGGAGGAGGTCCTGCTAAGGGAATATCAGAAGCTCGGAACTAAATTAAAAAGCAGCACCCCAAGGGTGGTAATCTCAGGATTACTATCCGAGTCACGTGTTAATTGGCACTGGGATAGGCCGATCAGGAAGGTGAGTGCGTGGCTGAAAGGGTGGTGTGGGAAGGAGGGGTTCCATTTCATGGGACACTGGCACCAGTACTGGGACAGGAAGGAGCTGTACCACTGGGACGGGCTCCACCTGAACCAGGCTGGGACCAGAGTCCCAGCAGAGAGGATAAATAGGGCAGAGGATAAGGCTTTAAACTAACAAGATGGAGGTGGGATCTGGTAGCAATATCAAAAGCTTAAAGATAAAAGAAACAGGAGATGAGTGCAAAGGTCAGAACAGAGTAGGGAATAAAGATAACATAAACAGTCAAGGGACAAATACAGTTATAAAACGACTGTTAAAAATAAAATAAAAGGATCAACTATTAAAGATGATTTAAACTACCTGTACAGCAATGTACACAGCGTCCAAAATAAAACAGGGGAACTAGAGGCAATAATCCGTAGTGAGGAACTAGACGTAGTTGGAATAACTGAAACATGGCTACATAAAGGACAGGACTGGCAACTAAATATTGCAGGTTATAACATAATCAGAAAGGATAGAGAAGGAAGAAGGGGGTGGAGTAGCCGTACTGATTAGAGATAACACAATGGCAGTAGAAAAAAGGGACATCACTAACAGAAGGATAGAAACAGAATCCATAAAAGATAAGTAGGGATCACTAATAGGGGTATACTACAGACCACCTAATAGTGGAAAGGAGGTGGAGGAAGAAATATGTAAGCAAATATGTGAAATGAGTAAAGGACATAGAATAATAATCAGGGGAGATTTTAACTATCCCCAAATAAACTGGCAAGAAGAGGTAGGTAAAGGGGTAGAGGGAATGGAGTTTTTACAATGTGTGCAGGACTCCTTTCTTACCCAGTATGTAAAAAGCAGAACAAGAGAGGAATCACTGCTGGACCTAGTAATGGGAAATGAACCAGAGCAGATAAGAGAAGTAAGCGTAGGGGAACATCTAGGCAATAGTGATCAGGATTACTATCCGAGTCACGTGTTAATTGACACTGGGATAGGCCGATCAGGAAGGTGAGTGCGTGGCTGAAAGGGTGGTGTGGGAAGGAGGGGTTCCATTTCATGGGACACTGGCACCAGTACTGGGACAGGAAGGAGCTGTACCACTGGGACGGGCTCCACCTGAACCAGGCTGGGACCAGAGTCCCAGCAGAGAGGATAAATCTTTAAGATAAAGATTGAGAAAGACATGAGTAAGACAAAGACCAAAGTAATAGATTGGAATAAAGCTGATTTTTAGGGAATGAGACTGGAACTAGGGAAAATAAATTGGAAAAATTTACTGATAAACGAAGAAACAGAGCAGCAGTGGGAAACATTTAAAACGGTGATTAATAAAGTCCAGGAAAATATATCCCACTATAAAGCAAGAACAAACTAGCCAGTAATGACACACCATGGATGAATCAAGAAATAAGGGCAAAATTGAAACGAAAGAAAAAGGAACACACTAAGTACACAGACAATAAAGGAGAGGGTGACGAGAGGGAATATGGAGAGGTTCGGAAAGATGTTAAAAGAAACAATTAGGAAAGCAAAGAGAAAGTACAAAATTAAATTATCAAGGAATATAAAAAGAAATAGTAAAGTATTCTACAGACACATAAATAACATAAGAAAAATCAGGATGGGGATCGGGATACACACGATAAACTCACAGGTAATGACAGCGAAATGGCAGAAATATTAACGAATTACTTTGCCTCAGTATTTACCAGGGAGACTAACATGGTGGGCTTGACAATAGAAGAAGAGCTCAAAAAAAGTAGAAAAACATTTAAGATAGAAAGGGGAGAGATAATTAATAAACTAATCAAACTTTTAGAGAGGATAAAACCCCTGGTCCGGATGGATTGCATCCACGAATATTAAAAGGAGTTAGGGAGGAGATTGCAGAGGCACTATTACATATATTATAGTCATGATGTGGAGATGCCGGTGATGGACTGGGGTTGACAATTGTAAACAATTTTACAACACCAAGTTATAGTCCAGCAATTTTATTTTAAATTCACAAGCTTTCGGAGATTTTCTCCTTCCTCAGGCAAATGTTTCAAGAGCTCCTTGAAGCCTACGCATTTATACATATTGAACAATACATGGTGTTTACAGACTGCCCCTGCAACTGCCCGTTGCCAAGGCAATCACCGTGTTCAGACAGAGAGGTGTCACCTGCAGAACCCCCGAATACACATTCAACAAAAAAACAAACAGGGAAAAAAAACAGAGAAAAAAAAAACAGAGAGAGGCAGAAACATCCGGAAGGCAGAGAGAGCCAGCAAATGACCCATTATATTAAAAACAGATAACATTTGTTCGATGGTGGGGTAACGTGTAGCGTGACATGAACCCAAGATCCCGGTTGAGGCCGTCCTCATGGGTGCGGAACTTGGCTATCAATTTCTGCTCGACGATTTTGCGTTGTCGTGTGTCTCGAAGGCCGCCTTGGAGACACACGACAACGCAAAATCGTCGAGCAGAAATTGATAGCCAAGTTCCGCACCCATGAGGACGGCCTCAACCGGGATCTTGGGTTCATGTCACGCTACACGTTACCCCACCATCGAACAAATGTTATCTGTTTTTAATATAATGGGTCATTTGCTGGCTCTCTCTGCCTTCCGGATGTTTCTGCCTCTCTCTGTGTTTTTTTTTTCTCTTTTTTTTTCCCTGTTTTTTTTTGTTGAATGTGTATTCGGGGGTTCTGCAGGTGACACCTCTCTGTCTGAACACGGTGATTGCCTTGGCAACGGGCAGTTGCAGGGGCAGTCTGTAAACACCATGTATTGTTCTATATGTATAAATGCGTAGGCTTCAAGGAGCTCTTGAAACATTTGCCTGAGGAAGGAGAAAATCTCCGAAAGCTTGTGAATTTAAAATAAAATTGCTGGACTATAACTTGGTGTTGTAAAATTGTTTACATATATTATACATATATATAAATATTCATTAGACAAGGGAATGGTGCCAGAGGACTGGTGGACAGCTAATGTGATTCCTATAGTTAAAAAGGAGATAGAACCAGTCCAGGGAACTATAGACCAATTAGCTTAACTTCAGTGGTAGGAAAGATAATGGAATCTTTAATTAAAGATGTAATAGAAAAACATCTAAAAACTAAAAATATAATAAAGAATAGTCAGCACGGATTTCAGAAGGGAAGGTCATGCTCGACCAACCTTATTGAATTCTTTGAAGAAGTAACAGAAAGAGTAGACAAGGGTAATGTAGCAGATGTAATATATTTGGATTTTCAAAAGGCCTTCCATAAGGTACCACATTGTAGACTCATGACTAAGGTCCGAGCATGTGGGGTCAGGGGACAGGTGGCAGAATGGATAGCAAGCTGGCTACAAAACAGAAAACAGAGAGTGGGGGTTAAAGGCAGTTACTCAGACTGGGAAAAGGTGGGAAGTGGTGTTCCACAGGGATTGGTGCTGGGACCGCTGTTGTTCACCATTTACATAAACGATTTGGACTCAGGAATCGGAAGTAGAATTCCAAAGATTCACAACCCTCTGCATGAAGAAATTCCTCCTCATCTCAGTCTTGAATGGCCAACCTTGTTTCCTGTGATTTATGCCGGGGAAACAGTCTCTCAGCATCTATCCTGTCACGCCCCCTCATAATCTTATATGTTTCAATGAGATCACCTCTCATTCTTCTGAACTCCAGAGAGTATAGGCCCATTCTACTCAATCTCTCTTCAAATGACAACCCTCTCATCTCAGTAATTAATCTAGTGAACCTTCGTTGCACCGCCTCTAAGGCAAGTATATCCTTCCTTAGATAAGGAGACCAAAACTATATGCAGTACTCCAGGTGTGGTCTCACCAAAGCCCTATATAATTGTAGTAAGACTTCCTTGCTCTTGTATTCCAACCCCATTGCAATAAAGGCCAACATGCCATTTGCTTTCCTAATTGCTAACTTTTTGTGTTTCTTGTACGAGGACACCCAAGTCTCTCTCAACACCAACATTTAATAATTTCTCACCATTTAAAAAAATTCTGTTTTTCTATTCTTCCTACCAAAGTGAATAACCTCACATTTTCCCACATTATACTCCATCTGCCACCTTCTTGCCCACTCACTTAACCTGTCGATATCCCTTTGCAGACTCTTTGTGTCCTCCTCACAGTTTACTTTCCCATGTAGATTTGTATCATCAGCAAACTTGGATACATTACACTCGGTCCCTTCATCTAAGTAATTAATATAGATTGTAAATAGCTGAGGCCCAAGCACTGATCCTTGCGGCACCCCACTAGTTACAACCTGAAAATGACCTGTTTATCCCTATTCTCTGTTTTCTGTCCTGTAACCAATCCTCCCTCCATGCTAATATATTACCCCCAACCCCATGAGCCCTTACCTTTTGCAACAACCTTTTATGTGGCACCTTATCGAATGCCTTTTGAAAATCCAAATATACTACATCCACTTGTTCCCCTTTATCGACCCTGCTAGTTACATCCTCAAAAAACGCTAATAAATTTGTCAAACACGATTTCCCTTTCATAAAACCATGTTGACTCTGCCTAATCATATTATGATTTTCTAAGTGTCCTGTTACCACTTCCTTAATAATGGATTCCAGCATTTTCCCAACAACCGATGTCAGGCTAACTGGCCTGTAGTTCCCTGTTTTCTCTCTCCTTCCCTTCTTGAATAGCGGGGTGAAATTTGCTACCTTCCAATCCGCTGGGACCATTCCAGAATCCAGAGAATTCTGGAAGATCACAACCAATGCATCCACTATCTCTGCAGCCACCTCTTTTAGAACCCTCAGATGTAGGCCATCAGGTCCAGGGGATTTGTCCCTTTAGTTTGTCCAGTACTTTTTCTCTAGTGATATTAATTGTTTTAAGTTGCTCGCTCTCATTTGCCCCTTGCTTCCCCGTTATTGTTGGTATGTTTTTTGTGAAGACAGATATAAAATATTTGTTTAACGCATCTGTCATTTCCTGATTCCCCATTATAATTTCTTTTGTCTCAGCCTCTAAGGGACCAACGTTTACTTTTGCTGCTCTCTTCCTTTTTACGTACTTGTAGAAGCTCTTACAATCTGTTTTTATATTTCTTGCTAGTTTACTCTCATATTCTATTTTCTCCCTTTTTATCAACTTTTTGGTCATCCTTTGTTGGTTTCTAAAACTCTCCCAATCCCCAGGCCTGTTACTCTTCTTGGCAACGTTATAAGCCTCTTCTTTTAATCTAATACTCTCCTTAACTTCTTTAGTTGGCCACGGGTAGATCACTCTTCCCGCAGAGTTTTTATTTCTCAATGGAATGTGTATTTGTTGAGAATATTGAAATATTTCTTTAAATGTTTGCCATTGCTTTTCAACTGTCAAACCCTTTAATTTAATTTCCCAATCTACCTTTCATACCTCGCCCCTCATACCTATGTAATTGGCTTTATTTAAGTCTAAGACTCTAGTTTCTGACTTAAATATGTTACTTTAAAACTCAATGTGAAATTCTATCATATTATGATCGCTCTTCCCCAGAGGTTCTTTTACTGTGAGATTACTAATTAACCCTGTCTCATTACACAAGATCTAAAATAGCCTGTTCCCTGTTTGGTTCCATGACGTATTTCTCTAGGAAACCGTCTGGAATACATTCCAGGAACTCGTCCTCCAAACTACCTTTGCCAATTTGATTTGCCCAGTGTCCCATGAATTGAAACCCCTTCCTCCCAATGCCACTCTTTGATAGGAATATACAATGGAGAAAAGAAAGGTTTTAACACAGCGTGACCACAAAGTGTGGTGGACAGGAAATGTTTGCAGCCTTAAGATTACGTCGATTGCTGCCTGTTCACTGTCTTGTTTTTGTTTTCTAGGTGAGAGGTGGTGAAGAGGGCGCTCGCAGCTGAGGTCAGACGCCATCGTTCCAGGACTTGATTTTTAATTTCTCTTTCGGACGTTGCGCTCGGCCCCGCCCTGTTCATGGCGGTGGGGGAGGGGACCCTTCTTCTTCCTCCTCCTTCTTCTTCTTCGTTTGCCAACAGTCCCCCGCCCCCCCCGCCACGCCCCCGTCGTACACTGTGCCACGCGCACCACCTGCCAAAGGGTCGCCAGCCAGCTCTCGATGTAAAGCGCTTACTACTGCCAACAGCCAGGGGGGAGAAGATTAGAGGAACGCGCGGGTTGGGAGAGGGGGGAGGGAGGGGTAATGGGAAAGGAGCTCGGAGTTCGGTCCCGTTTGCACCTGGAGTATGGGAGAGGCGCCAAGGCCGATGAGGAGTGACGGATAGAGAAGGACGGCAGCAAAACCTCAGGGGGGTTTGCTCACCCCGATCCGAGGGATCCTCGTCTGCTCGCAGAAGCTCCCCTCGCTTCTAAAGCCCTGCCCGGTCAGCTTACGGTTTCAAATCCACCCTTTTTTTAAAAAAAAAGGTGTCGGCCCTGGCTCGGTGGGTCTCACTCTGGCCTCCGAGTCAGACGGTCGTGGGTTCGAGCCCCCGCTCCAGAGACTTGAGCCCGTGATCCCAGGCCGACACTCCCAGCGCCAGTACTGAGGGAGCGCCGCACCGTCAGATGTGCCGTCTTTCGGATGAGACGTTAAACCGAGGCCCCGTCTGCCCCTCTCAGGTGGATGTAAAAGATCCCACGGCCACTGTTTGAAGACAAGCAACCAACGTCACTTAAAAAAAAACATGATCTGTTCGTTATCACATTCCTGTTTGTGGGATCTTGCTGTGCGCAAATCGGCGCGGCCGCGTTCCCTACGTTACAACAGTGTCCACACTTCAAAAAATTACCTCACCGGCTGCGAAGTGCCTTTGGGACGTCCTGAGGTCATGAGAGGCGCTGCAGAAATGCAAGTCCCTTCTAAAAACAAATTGACTGCTGAACCCGGGAATATCAGGATTGAGTAGGGACAGCGGGCGGGGGTCGGGATTCCTGGGTGGGAACGCACGGCAGGAACGGGCCGGAAATTTGGGGAGTGGTGGAATCTCGACGACCAGAACACTGGGAACCGCAAACGGGAACACAAAAAAAAAAACCCCCTCGATTCCCGCGATTTTGAAGGAATTGCGGAAGGACGTCGGGATTGGGACGACCGGGGGCTGGGAAGTTCTACTAATTTAATTGCAACTAGTCCCTCTAATCTTCATCTTGTACCATTGCATGTCTCCTCGTGTATATCCAGTGCCTTTACTGCACCTGAATTTTGTATGGGGGTATTTTTTTTTTAAACTACTATTATTATTTTGTGATGTCAGTAAGAGGAAGCAGATAATTAGAATTTTGAGATTGTATTTAAATCTTGCTGTTTATCTCGATTTCCGTGTAGCAGATTGTATTTAGTTCATGAACTGTACTTTTTTGTTGTTAGGCGAGTTGGCAGGGGGTGGGACTTATTTACTGTAATAGCTGCTCGTGGGGGGAGAGGGAAACGAGGGGAGGGTGTAAGGGGCTGCCTCCCGACAGCGAGCGAGGGTCGATGGAGGTTGCGGGGGGGGGGGGGCGGGTTTGCCCCATGTCCACTCCGAGAGGCACGGGTAGGGGTGAGTACCCGCTCGTAATGGGGACACGAGCGGGCGGCTCCCCCAACGCCGAGCTCACAGACTGGGGCTGAAACATTCCCTCGAGCTGCGCGCCCGACGAGGGGAGTTGGTGGGGGTGGGATTGGTTCTGGGGGCCCCCCTCTCGGAGACACGTGTGTGACTTCCTCTCACTCGGTCGCTCTCTCTCTCTCTCTCTGCTCCCTGACTGTGCCCCCCGCCCCATCCCCAGGCCCTGACTGTGCCCCCCGCCCCATCCCCAGGCCCTGACTGTGCCCCCCGCCCCATCCCCAGGCCCTGACTGTGCCCCCCGCCCCATCCCCAGGCCCTGACTGTGTCCCCCGCCCCATCCCCAGGCCCTGACTGTGCCCCCCGCCCCATCCCCAGGCCCTGACTGTGCCCCCCGCCCCATCCCCAGGCCCTGACTGTGCCCCCCGCCCCATCCCCAGGCCCTGACTGTGCCCCCCCGCCCCATCCCCAGGCCCTGACTGTGCCCCCCCCCCCCCATCCCCAGGCCCTGACTGTGCCCCCCGCCCCATCCCCAAGCCCTGACTGTGCCCCCTGCCCCATCCCCAGGCCCGGACTGTGCCCCCCCGCCCCATCCCCAGGCCCGGACTGTGCCCCCCGCCCCATCCCCAGGCCCGGACTGTGCCCCCCGCCCCATCCCCAGGCTCGGACTGTGCCCCCCGCCCCATCCCCAGGCCCTGACTGTGCCCCCCGCCCCATCCCCAGGCCCGGACTGTGCCCCCCACCCCATCCCCAGGCCCGGACTGTGCCCCCCGCCCCATCCCCAGGCCCGGACTGTGCCCCCCCGCCCCATCCCCAGGCCCGGACTGTGCCCCCCGCCCCATCCCCAGGCCCTGACTGTGCCCCCCGCCCCATCCCCAGGCCCTGACTGTGCCCCCTGCCCCATCCCCAGACCCGGACTGTGCCCCCTGCCCCATCCCCAGGCCCTGACACTGCCCCCTGCCCCATCCCCAGGCCCGGACTGTGCCCCCTGCCCCATCCCCAGGCCCGGACTGTGCCCCCTGCCCCATCCCCAGGCCCTGACACTGCCCCCTGCCCCATCCCCAGGCCCTGACACTGCCTCCTGCCCCATCCCCAGGCCCTGACACTGCCCCCTGCCCCATCCCCAGGCCCTGACTGTGCCCCTCACTCCTGGTCTCGGTTGCACTCAGTTGTACTGATCTCCCCCTGAGATAAGGCGCTCTGTGTGAGGAGATGTGCAAACCCCCCGCCATGTGCTCGCGATGCGCTACAGCCCCACACTGGCCTTTATTTGCTCTCTTTTGTCCCCTAACATTCCTGGGCAGATTGGGGAGGGCAGCACGAGTGACCCCAGCCCCCGCTGCCCCTTGCCTCCTCTTTCCTCTCCCCTCGCGTGGTGGGATCAGGGGCTGTGTCAACCCCGAAACCGGCTGCCACCAGACGCACGGAGAGAGACGGAGCCTGTCAGTGACACCAGACTCCTGGGCCCTGTTTGTGGAGTTCACTTAACACAAATCATTCCCCAGATTGACCAGCCCAGCCCCGGGCCCTCACCCCTCTCTCCAATTGGAAATACTTATCCTCACAAAGCACTTAACGGGGGGGGGGGGGGGGGGGGGGGAGGAGAAATGCCCCATTTTCCCCCCTCACTTCTTGCGGGTATAAGTTGCACAAGAGGATTTTACTGCACGTTATTTACGTGTAAAAGCCCCCACTGTGGGGGTCCCTGCGCCACCTTTTACTCCAGTATTGGACTGTGGCGGAGTCTTGCCCCTCGCCCGCTGCGTGTCCGTCTCGTAGGTTCACCGCTCCCCCGTGCCTCACGTCGCCAAGCCCCAGTCTCTCACACCTCCGCGTATCTCCGCGCACCCCGACACGGGTGGGGCTCGTCATCCTCGCGCTCTTTATCCCCGCCCAACTCACCTGGTTTACCCACTCTCCCCCATCACAGTTCACCCAACTGTCCTTCTGTGTCTGTGACCCCCCCTCCTCCCCTGTCGCACTCTCTAACTCTTGGGTTTGGGGAGAGTGTGTGTGTGTGTGAACCCCTCACCACCTGTCCCCTCTCCTGTTGGGGTGGGGACTGTGTGTGTGTCTTCGTCCACCCCTCCAGGTTCTGCGAGCCCTCAACCGCTCCCGCCCTTTCCCCACACGAGCAGATCCGACTGCGTTTATTTTTATATATATTCAGGAAAATACTATTCGTTTTTGTTTTAAGTTTAGCTTTTGCTTCCTCCGCAGATGTTCGCACACATTCACAATACGGGTGGGATAACAGGGAAATGACTGCAGGTCCCACTTTCTCACACACACACACACACAGGCCAAAGACAGACCTGCAGTCACCAAACGAATTCATGCCAATAAATAACACCTCAAACGGTTGTGCCAGTGATGTATAGGAAATCTCCACACAATCATGTAGGTCAGACATGGGACAGATTGTACCGATTGACTCTTCAATCTGCATGGGATTGAGAACAGGCAGTGTTGCTACATTTTATATCTCTGTAATCCGTTGCTGGAATTGAAAAAAAAAGGGCTTTTTAATATAAACAATAAAAGGAAAAACCGTTTTATAAAAACTATTTTCCATCTGCCTCTTTTTTTTTTGGAAGGGGCAGCGAGTTGTTTCATCCGAACATTTCTCACCAGTTTTTCTTTCCAGCGTCCAACCATGGGAGACGGAGCAGACAATTGTATACACGACACATCAGGACAACAACGGACACTGACTCTCACTGGGGTACGGGTCCCGCAGACACCGACTCTCACTGGGGTACGGGTCCCGCAGACACCGACTCTCACTGGGGTACGGGTCCCGCAGACACCGACTCTCACTGGGGTACGGGTCCCGCAGACACCGACTCTCACTGGGGTACGGGTCCCACAGACACCGACTCTCACTGTGGTACGGGTCCCACAGACACCGACTCTCACTGGGGTACGGGTCCCGCAGACACCAACTCTCACTGGGGTACGGGTCCCGCAGACACCGACTCTCACTGGGGTACGGGTCCCACAGACACCGACTCTCACTGGGGTACGGGTCCCGCAGACACTGACTCTCACTGAGGTATGGGTCCCACAGACACCGACTCTCACTGGGGTACGGGTAAAATTGAAGTCAATGGGAATCGGGGAAAACTCTCCAGTGGCTGGAGTCATACCTAGCACAAAGGAAGATGGTAGTGGTTGTTGGAGGCCAATCATCTCAGCCCCAGGGCATTGCTGCAGGAGTTCCACAAGGCAGTGTCCTAGGCCCAACCATCTTCAGCTGCTTCATCAATGATCTTCCCTCCATCATAAGGTCAGAAATGGGGATGTTCGCTGATGATTGCACAGTGTTCAGTTCCATTCGCAACCCCTCAAATAATGAAGCAGTCCGAGCCCGCATGCAGCAAGACCTGGACAACATCCAGGCTTGGGCTGATAAGTGGCAAGTAACATTCGCGCCAGATAAGTGCCAGGCAATGACCATCTCCAACAAGACAGAGTCTAACCACCTCCCCTTGACATTCAACGGCATTACCATTGCCGAATCCCCCACCATCAACATCCTGGGGGTCACCATTGACCAGAAACTTAACTGGACCAACCATATAAATACTGTGGCTCCAAGAGCAGGTCAGAGGCTGGGTCTTCTGCAGTGAGTGACTCACCTCCTGACTCCCCAAAGCCTTTCCACCATCTACAAGGCACAAGTCAGGAGTGTGATGGAATACTCTCCACTTGCCTGGATGAGTGCAGCTCCAACAACACTCAAGAAGCTTGACACCATCCAGGACAAAGCAGCCCGCTTGATTGGAACCCCATCCACCACCCTAAACATTCACTCCCTTCACCACTGGCGCACTGTGGCTGCAGTGTGTACCATCCACAGGATGCACTGCAGCAACTCGCCAAGGCTTCTTCGACAGCACCTCCCAAACCCGCGACCTCTATCACCTAGAAAGACAAGAGCAGCAGGTACATGGGAACAACACCACCTGCACGTTCCCCTCCAAGTTACACACCGTCCCGATTTGGAAATATATCGCTGTTCCTTCATCGTCGCTGGGTCAAAATCCTGGCACTCCCTTCCTAACAGCACTGTGGGAGAACCTTCACCACACGGACTGCAGCGGTTCAAGAAGGCGGCTCACCACCACCTTCTCAAGGGCAACTAGGGATGGGCAATAAATGCCGGCCTCGCCAGCGACGCCCACATCCCATGAACGAATAAAAAAAAACCATCTCCAATCTCCCTTTCCTCTCCAAAGTCCTTGAACGTGTTGTCGCCTCCCAAATCCATGCCCATGTTTGAATCCCTCCAATCAGGTTTCTGTCCCGTCACAGTGCTGAAACGGTCCTTATCATCCTCTGTGAGTGTGACCGTGGTAAACTATCCCTCCTCATCCTTCTCCACCTGTCTGCAGCCTTTGACACGGTTGACCACACCATCCTCCTCCATCGCCTCTCCTCTGTGGTCCAGCTGGGTGGGACTGCGCTCTCCTGGTTCCATTCCAATCTATCCAGTCGTAGCCAGAGAATCACCTGCGAGGGTTTCTCTTCCCACTCCCGCACCGTTACCTCTGGAGTCCCCCCAAGGATCTATCCTTGACCCCCTCCTGTTTCTCATCTACATGCTGCCCCTCGGTGACATGATCCGAAAACACGATGTCAGGTGCCACATGTACACTGAGGGCACCCAGCTCTACCTCACCACCACCTCCCTCGACCCCTCCACTGTCTGACTTGTCGCACTGCTTGTCTGACTGGATGAGCAAAAATTTCATCCGATTAATCATTGGGAAGACCGAAGCCATTGTCTTCGGTCCTCGTCACAAACTCCGTTCCCTCGCCACCGACTCCATCCCTCTCCCGGGCCACTGTCTGAGGCTGTTCGCAACCTTGGCGTCCCGTTTGAGCTGATAGCCGCCTACCTCCACCTCCACCTCCATAACATCGCTTGGCTCGGCCTCTGCCTCACCTCATCTGCTGAAACCACCAGACTCCACTATTCCAATGCTCTCCTGGCCGGCCTCCTGTCCTCCACCCTCTGTAAATTACGGCTAGTCCAAATTGCTGCCCATATCCTGACTCGCACCGAGTCCCGTTAACCCAGTAATCGCTGATCTACCTTCGCCCCTGGTCCCCCAGCACCCCCATTTAAAATTCTCATCCTCGTGTTTAAATTCCTTCAAGGCCTCACTGCTGCCCAACCTCCTCCAGTTGTCGAACCCTCCCGGTACTCTCCATCCCTGGCCTCTTATCCATCCCCTACCATTGGCGGCCGTGCCTTCAGCCACCGAGGTCCTAAGTTCTGGAATTCCCTCCCCAAACCTCTCCGCCTCCTTTAAGACTCTCCTGAAAACCCAACTGACCAAGCTTTTGGTCGCTCCTCCTGATATCTCCTTCCTTGGCTTGGTGTTCGTTTATTTCTGATTACGCCTCTGTAACCATCCAGGCAAGTGGCGAATATTCCATCACATGCCTGAGGTGTGCCTTGTAGGTGGAGTTACTTCGAAGGGTCAGGAGATGAGCCACTCGTCACAGAATACCCAGCCTCTGCCCTGGTCTTGCAGCCGCGGTGTTGGTATAGCTGGTTCAGTTCAGCTTCTGCTCAATGGTGACCCCAGGACTGGGCTGAGGAAAGTATTCCTGCCTCTGTATCAGAAGGCGCAGGGTTCGGAACCCACTCCAGACAGTCCCGACGAGCGGAGACCCGAGCTCCAGACGGCCACGGCGAGGGGCGACCGCAGTTCCAGACTGTCCCGGCGAGGGGAGACCGGGGCTCCAGACTGTCACGGCGAGCGGAGACCAGAGCTCCAGACTGTCCCGGCGAGGGGAGACCGGAGCTCCAGACGGTCCCGGCGAGGGGCGACCGCAGTTCCAGACGGTCCCGGCGAGGGGAGACCGGGGCTCCAGACAGTCCCGGCGAGGGGAGACCGGAGCTCCAGACGGCCACGGCGAGGGGAGACCGGAGCTCCAGACGGCCCCGGCGAGGGGAGACCGGAGCTCCAGATGGCCCCGGCGAGGGGAGACCGGAGCTCCAGACGGTCCCGGCGAGGGGAGACCGGAGCTCCAGACTGTCCCGGCGAGCGGAGACTGGAGCTCCAGACGGTCCCGGCGAGCGGAGACCGGAGCTCCATACAGTCCCGGCGAGGGGCGACCGCAGTTCCAGACGGTCCCGGCGAGCGGAGACTGGAGCTCCAGACGGTCCCGGCGAGGGGAGACCGGGGCTCCAGACTGTCCCGGCGAGGGGAGACCGGAGCTCCAGACGGTCCCGGCGAGGGGAGACCGGGGCTCCAGACTGTCCCGGCGAGGGGAGACCGGAGCTCCAGACGGTCCCGGCGAGGGGAGAACGGGGCTCCAGACTGTCCCGGCGAGGGGAGACCGGAGCTCCAGACGGCCCCGGCGAGGGGAGACCGGAGCTCCAGATGGCCCCGGCGAGGGGAGACCGGAGCTCCAGACGGTCCCGGCGAGGGGAGACCGGAGCTCCAGACTGTCCCGGCGAGCGGAGACTGGAGCTCCAGACGGTCCCGGCGAGCGGAGACCGGAGCTCCATACAGTCCCGGCGAGGGGCGACCGCAGTTCCAGACGGTCCCGGCGAGCGGAGACTGGAGCTCCAGACGGTCCCGGCGAGGGGAGACCGGGGCTCCAGACTGTCCCGGCGAGGGGAGACCGGAGCTCCAGACGGTCCCGGCGAGGGGAGACCGGGGCTCCAGACTGTCCCGGCGAGGGGAGACCGGAGCTCCAGACGGTCCCGGCGAGGGGAGAACGGGGCTCCAGACTGTCCCGGCGAGGGGAGACCGGAGCTCCAGACTGTCCCGGCGAGGGGAGACCGGGGCTCCAGACTGTCCCGGCGAGGGGAGACCGGAGCTCCAGACAGTCCCGGCGAGGGGAGACCGGAGCTCCAGACGGTCCTGGCGAGGAGAGACCGGAGCTCCAGACTGTCCCGGCGAGGAGAGACCGGAGCTCCAGATGGCCCCGGCGAGGGGAGACCGGAGCTCCAGACGGCCCCGGCGAGGGGAGACCGGAGCTCCAGACGGCCCCGGCGAGGGGAGACCGGAGCTCCAGACGGCCCCGGCGAGGGGAGACCGGAGCTCCAGACGGCCCCGGCGAGGGGAGACCGGAGCTCCAGACGGCCCCGGCGAGGGGAGACCGGAGCTCCAGACGGCCCCGGCGAGGGGAGACCGGGGCTCCAGACGGTCCCGGCGAGGGGAGACCGGAGCTCCAGACGGTCCCGGCGAGGGGAGACTGGAGTTCCAGACGGTCCCGGCGAGCGGAGACTGGAGCTCCAGACGGTCCCGGCGAGGGGAGACCGGAGCTCCAGACGGTCCCGGCGAGGGGAGACTGGAGTTCCAGACGGTCCCGGCGAGCGGAGACTGGAGCTCCAGACGGTCCCGGCGAGGGGAGACCGGAGCTCCAGACAGTCCTGGCGAGCGGAGACCGGAGCTCTAGCTCCGAATTCTGGGATATCATCCAGTGGGATTCTTGTGTCCGGTTAGTGTGGGGGTGCCCCCCCCAAAAAAAAAGATTGTGGGAGCCCATAAACCCTCCCCCGTCGTATAGGACTAACCCCCACCCCCATCAGTTGATATAAAGATGGTTACGGCCTCGAAGGAGCGTTCATGTTAAATCAGCCTGCGAACTCCTTACACGACTTCACAGTATTCACCAAGAGTGCGAAGAAATGGGGACTCCAAGAGTGTAGATGGAGGGGGGGCTATGTGACGGGAATACTAAGATCAATGGGGGGTTGTTGGACCTTCTTTTGATCGAGATGATTATTACCTGGCATTTATGTGGCACAAATGTTACCTGCACCTTGTCAGCCCAAACTGGGATGTTACCCAGTTCCCATCGTGGGCTGGCTTGGGCTGCTTCATTACATGAGGGGTTGCAAATGGGACTGAACACTGTGCGATCATCAGCGAACAGCCCCACTTCTGACCGCCTGATGGAGGGAAGGTCATTGAAGCAGCTGAAGATGGTGGGGCCTAGGACGCTGCCCTGAGGAACGCCTGCAGCGATGTCCTGGGGGCTGAGATGCCTAGCCTCCAACAACCACTACCATCGTCCTTTGGGGAAACCAACCACAGGCCAGCGAGAGGGGCTGAACTGTCTCGAGGAGGAAGTTTAATATGGAAATGTCCCACTCGGGGCCGACACGAGGCAGCAATTTGGACGACACGTGATGGACCCTTTAACGTTGGGTACGGTGATGTGGTGGTTGTGATCTGCACAGAGGTCATGAGTTCAAATCCCACCAGGGCAAGTTGTGAATTGGAGTTTGGAAGAACTGGTGAATTGTGAGTTGGCACCAGATAAAAGTGATTGTGAAACTGTTGGATTGTCGTACAAATTGGTTCACAAACGTCCTTCAGGGAAGGGAACCTGCCACCATTACCTGGTCTGGGCCTACGTGTGACTCCAGCCCCACACCATGTCTTAACGCCATCAGGGGCAACTAAAGACGGACAATACGGCCTCGAATTTCCTCCGTGTTGACGCTCAGAGACACACGTAAGTGGGCCGCAAATCAATTACGCGTGAGTTGCGTGCGTGTCCACAATACGGCCAAAGCTCCTCGATCGTTTGCGACCGTCTATCGACCCCCTCCTCCCGAACGTACCTCCGCCTGTAAGACTATCGCTGCCCCCCCCCAAGTCACGTACGACTTTCCTCCAATCACTCAGTGACTCTCCTTAAATTACGAGCAGCCAGAAAGAAAGTCGCTTTTCTGGTGCGTCACTGCAATTTTTTTGAGTTTTCCTCTCTTAAAATTTCTCCGCGCTCTGAGACCTGCTCTGTAATTTCTGTTTCTTTGAATGGGTTTTTATGGCACCAGCTCGAAGTCACGTTAAAAATTGAAAAGCTTCCTCGATTGCAGGTCCTTAAACCCGCTGTGCCTGATGTACATGACTGACGGTTAAATGAGGTGAAACTTTAATTTTCATACTTAACAGAACGGGAGGCTTATGATAAATGTCAAGTTCATAATGCAGTAGTGAATCACGCAGAATACAGAAAGTGCAGAGCAGAACGGAGAAAGGCAAAGAGGGTGTATGAGAATAGATTAGCGTTTAACATAAAAGGGAACCCAAAACATATAAACAGCAAAAGCACAGTCAAAGGAAGGGTGAGGCTGATTACTGACCAAGAGGAGATCTTCTTGTGGAGGCAGACGCCATGGCTGAGGTACCGAATGAATACTTTGCATCAATCTTAACTAGAGAAGGGGATGCTGCCAATATCGCAGTGAAGGAAGAGGGGGGTAGAGAAATGCAAAGGACTAAAAATAGATAAAGAAGAGATAGAATAGAATCATAGAAGTTTACAACATGGAAACAGGCCCTTCGGCCCAACATGTCCATGTCGCCCAGTTTATACCACTAAGCTAGTCCCAATTGCCTGCACTTGGCCCATATCCCTCTTTACCCATCTTACCCATGTAACTGTCCAAATGCTTTTTAAAAGACAAAATTGTACCCGCCTCTACTACTGCCTCTGGCAGCTCGTTCCAGACACTCACCACCCTTTGAGTGAAAAAATTGCCCCTCTGGACCCTTTTGTATCTCTCCCCTCTCACCTTAAATCGATGTCCCCTCGTTATAGACTCCCCTACCTTTGGGAAAAGATTTTGACTATCTACCTTATCTATGCCCCTCATTATTTTATAGACTTCTATAAGATCACCCCTAAACTTCCTACTCTCCAGGGAAAAAAGTCTCAGTCTATCCAACCTCTCCCTATAAGTCAAACCATCAAGTCCCGATAGCATCCTAGTAAATCTTTTCTGCACTCTTTCTAGTTTAATAATATCCTTTCTATAATAGGGTGACCAGAACTGTACACAGTATTCCAAGTGTGGCCTTACTAATGTCTTGTACAACTTCAACAAGACATCCCAACTCCTGTATTCAATGTTCTGACCAATGAAACCAAGCATGCCGAATGCCTTCTTCACCACCCTATCCACCTGTGACTCCACTTTCAAGGAGCTATGAACCTGTACTCCGAGATCTCTTTGTTCTATAACTCTCCCCAACGCCCTACCATTAACGGAGTACGTCCTGGCCCGATTCAATCTACCAAAATGCATCACCTCACAGTTATCTAAATTAAACTCCATCTGCCATTCATCGGCCCACTGGCCCAATTTATCAAGATCCCGTTGCAATCCTAGATAACCTTCTTCACTGTGCACAATGCCACCAATCTTGGTGTCATCTGCAAATGATACTTGAAAGATTGGCAGCACTCAAAGTAGAAAAGTCACCTGGTCCGGATGGGATGTATCCCAGGTTACTGAGGGAAGTAAGGGTGGAAATTGCAGAGGCTCTGGCCACAATCTTCCAATCCTCCTTAGAAATCCTCCGGAGGACTGGAGAATTGCAAATGTTGCATACCTTGTTCAAAAAAGGGGAGAGGGATAAACCCAGCAATTACAGGCCAGTCAGTCTAACGTCGGTGGTGGGGAAACTTTAGAGACAATAATCCAGGACACAATTAATTGTCACTTGGAAAAGTCTGGGTTAATAAATGAAAGTCAGCACGGATTTGTGTCTGAGAAATTGTGTATGACAAACTTGATTGAGCTCTTCAATTAAATAATGGAGAGGGTCGAGGGTTATAGAATGGGATACGACTGGGTGGGATATTAAAGGGTGCGGGGAATGAGCAGGAGAGTGGGATTAGACTGGGTGGGATATTAAAGGGTAAGTGGAGTGAGGGGGAGAGTGGGATTAGACAGGGTGGGTTAGTAAAGGGTACGGGGAGTGAGAGGGAGAGTGGGATTGGACTGGGTGGGATTTTAAAGGGTACAGGGAGTGAGGAGGAGAGTGGGATTGGACTGGGTGGGATATTAAAGGGTATGGGGAGTGAGGGGGAGAGTGGGATTAGACCTGATGGGACACTAAAGGGTATGGGGAGTGAGCAGGAGTGTGGGATTGGACTGGGTGGGACATTAAAGGGTATGGGGAGTGAGCAGGAGAGTGGGATTAGACTGGGTGGGATATTAAAGGGAATGGGGAGTGAGGAGGAGAGTGGGATTAGACTGGGTGGGATATTAAAGGGTATGGGGAGTGAGCAGCAGAGTGGGATTAGACTGGGTGGGATATTAAAGGGTACGGGGAGTGAGCAGGAGAGTGTGATTGGACTGGGTGGGATATTAAAGGGTATGGGGAGTGAGGGGGAGAGTGGGATTAGACTGCGTGGGATATTAAAGGGAATGGGGAGTGAGGAGGAGAGTGGGATTAGACTGGGTGGGATATTAAAGGGTATGGGGAGTGAGCGGGAGAGTGGGATTAGACTGGTTGGGATATTAAAGGGTATGGGGAGTGAGGGGGAGAGTGGGATTAGACTGGGTGGGATATCAAAGGGTGTGGGGAGTGAGCGGGAGAGTGGGATTAGACTGGGTGGGATATTAAATAGTATGGGGAGAGAGGGAGAGAGTGGGATTAGACTGGGTGGGATATTAAAGGGTATGCGGAGTGAGCATGGGGTTTGGGATTAGACTGGGTGGGATATTAAAGGGTAAATGGAGTGAGGGGGAGAGTGGGATTAGAGTGGGTGGGATATTAAAGGATGTGGGGAGTCAGCGGGAGAGTGGGAATAGACTGGGTGGGATATTAAATGGATCAGGGAGTGAGCGGGAGGGTGGGATTAGACTGGATTGGATATTAAAGGGTACGGGGACTGAGGAGGAGAGTGGGATTAGATGGGTGGGATATTAAACAGTACGGGGAGTGAGCGGGAGAGAGGGATTAGACTGGGTGGGATATTAAAGGGTATGGGGAGTGAGGGGAAGAGTGGTATTAGACTGGGTGGGATATTAAAGGGAATGGGGAGTGAGGAGGAGAGTGGGATTAGACTGGGTGGGATATTAAACAGTACGGGGAGTGAGCGGGAGAGAGGGATTAGACTGGGTGGGATATTAAAGGGTATGGGGAGTGAGCAGGAGAGTGGGATTAGACTGGGTGGGATATTAAAGCGTATGGGGAATGAGCAGGAGAGTGGGATTAGACTGGGTGGGATATTAAATGGTTCAGGGAGTGAGCGGGAGGGTGGGATCAGACAGGATTGGATATTAAACGGTATGGGGAGTGAGGGGGAGAGTGGGATTAGACTGGGTGGGATATTAAAGGGTACAGGGAGTTCGGAGGAGAGTGGGATTAGACTGGGTGGGATATTAAAGGGTATGGGGAGTGAGCAGGAGAGTGTGATTAGACTGGGTGGGATATTAAAGGGTACAGGGAGTTCGGAGGAGAGTGGGATTAGACTGGGTGGGATATTAAAGGGTGTGGGGAGTGAGGTGGAGAGTGGGATTAGACTGGGTGGGATATTAAAGGGTATGGGGAGTGAGCAGGAGAGTGGGATTCGACTGGGTGGGATATTAAAGGGTGTGGGGAGTGAGGTGGAGAGTGGGATTAGACTGGGTGGGATATTAAAGGGTATGGGGAGTGAGCAGGAGAGTGGGATTAGACTGGGTGGGATATTAAAAGGGATGGGGAGTCAGCATGGGGTTTGGGATGAGACTGGGTGGGATATTAAAGGGTATGGGGAGTAAGGAGGAGAGTGGGATTAGAGTGGGTGGGATATTAAAGGGTACGGGGAGTTAAGGGGAGGGTGGGATTAGACTGGATTGGATATTAAAGGGTATGGGGAGTGAGGGGGAGAGTGGGATTAGACTGGGTGGGATATTAAAGGGTATGGGGAGTGAGCGGGAGGATGGGATTAGACTGGGTGGGATATTAAATGGTTCAGGGAGTGAGCGGGAGGGTGGGATGAGACTGGATTGGATATTAAAGGGAATGGGGGGTGAGGAGGAGAGTGGGATTAGACTGGGTGGGATATTAAAGGGTGTGGGGAGTGAGCGGGAGAGTGGATTGCAACTGGGTGGGATATTAAAGGGTACAGGGAGTTCGGAGGAGAGTGGGATCAGACTGGTGGGCTATTAAAGGATATGGGGAGTGAGCAGAAGAGAGGGATTCGACTGGGTGGGATATTAAAGGGTATGGGGAGTGAGCAGGAGAGTGGGATGAGATGGGTGGGATATTAAAGGGTATGGGGAGTGAGGGGGATGATGGGATTAGACTGGGTGGGATATTAAAGGGTATGGGGAGTGAGCAGGAGAGTGGGATGAGATGGGTGGGATATTAAAGGGTACGAGCAGTGAGTGGGAGAGTGGGATTAGACTGGGTGGGATATTAAAGGGTAAATGGAGTGAGCGGGAGAGTGGGATTAGAGTGGGTGGGATATTAAAGGGTACGGGGAGTGAGCAGGAGCGTGGGATTAGACAGGGTGGGATATTAAAGGGTACGGGGAGTGAGCAGGAGCGTGGGATTAGACAGGGTGGGATATTAAAGGGTGTGGGGAGTGAGGTGGAGAGTGGGATTAGACTGGGTGGGATATTAAAGGGTATGGGGAGTGAGCAGGAGAGTGGGATTAGACTGGGTGGGATATTAAAGGGTATGGGGAGTGAGGGGGAGAGTGGGTTTTGACTGGGTGGGATATTAAAAGGGATGGGGAGTGAGCATGGGGTTTGGGATGAGACTGGGTGGGATATTAAATGGAGCAGGGGGTGAGCGGGAGAGTGGGATTAGACTGGGTGGGATATTAAAGGGTATGGGGAGTAAGGAGGAGAGTGGGATTAGAGTGGGTGGGATATTAAAGGGTACGGGGAGTTAAGGGGAGGGTGGGATTAGACTGGATTGGATATTAAAGGGTATGGGGAGTGAGGGGGAGAGTGGGATTAGACTGGGTGGGATATTAAAGGGTATGGGGAGTGAGCAGGAGAGTGGGATGAGATGGGTGGGATATTAAAGGGGAGGGGGAGTGAGCAGGAGCATGTGATAAGACTGGGTTGGATATTAAAGGGTATGGGGAGTGAGGTGGAGAGTGGGATTAGACTGGGTGGGATATTAAAGGGGAGGGGGAGTGAGGGGGAGAGTGTGATTAGACTGGGTGGGATATTAAAGGGGAGGGGGAGTGAGCGGGAGAGTGGTATTGGACTGGGTGGGATATTAAAGGGTATGGGGAGTGAGGGGGAGAGTGTGATTAGACTGGGTGGGATATTAAAGGGTCTGTGGAGTGAGGGGGAGAGTGTGATTAGACTGGGTGGGATATTAAAGGGTGTGGGGAGTGAGGGGGAGAGTGGGATTAGACTGGGTGGGATATTAAAGGGTTTGGGGAGCGAGGGGGAAGATGGGATTAGACAGGGTGGGATATTAAAGGGTATGGGGAGTGAGGGGGAGAGTGGGATTAGACTGGGTGGGATATTAAAGGGTATGGGGAGTGAGGGGGAGAGTGGGATTAGACTGGGTGGGATATTAAAGGGTATGGGGAGTGAGGGGGAGAGTGGGATTAGACTGGGTGGGATATTAAAGGGTATGGGGAGTGAGGGGGAGAGTGGGATTAGACTGGGTGGGATATTAAAGGGTGTGGGGAGTGAGCGGGAGAATGGCATTCGACTGGGTGGGATATTAAAAGGTGGTGGGAGTGAGGGGGAGAGTGGGATTAGACTGGGTCGGATATTAAAGAGTATGGGGCATGTGCGGGAGAGGGGGATTAGGCTGGGTGGGATATTAAAGTGTCCGGGGAGTGAGCGGGAGAGTGGGATTGGACTGGGTGGGATATTAAATGGAGCAGGTAGTGAGCGGGAGAGTGGGATTAGACTGGGTGGGATATTAAAGGGTACGGGGAGTGAGGGGGAGAGTGGGATTAGACTGGGTGGGATATTAAAGGGTACGGGGAGTGAGGGGGAGTGTGGGATTAGACTGGGTGGAATATTAAAGGGTACGGGGAGTGAGCAGGAGAGTGGGACTAGATGGATGGGATATTAATGGGTGCAGGGATTGAGCAGGATGTTGGGATTAGACTAGTGGGATATTAAAGGGTATGGGGAGTGAGCGGGAGGATGGGATTAGACTGGGTGGGATATTAAATGGTGCAGGGAGTGAGCAGTAAAGTGGGATTAGACTGAGCGGGATGTTAATGGGTGCAGGGATTGAGCGGGAGGATGGGATTTGACTGGTGGGATATTAAAAGGTGGAGTGAGTGAGGGGGAGAGTGGGATTAGTCTGGGTGGGATATTAAAGGGTATGGGGCATGTGCGGGAGAGGGGGATTAGACTGGGTGGGATATTAAAGGGTATGGGAAGTGATCAGGAGAGTGGGATTGGATGGGTTGGATATTAATGGGTGCAGGGATTGAGCGGGAGGATGGGATTAGACTAGTGCGATATTAAAGGGTATGGGGAGTGAGGGGGAGAGTGGGTTTCGACTGGGTGGGATATTGAAGGGGAGGGGGAGAGTGGGATTAGACTGAGTGGGATTTTAAAGGGTATGGGGAGTAAGGAGGAGAGTGGGATTAGAGTGGGTGGGATATTGAAGGGTACGGGGAGTTAAGGGGAGGGTGGGATTAGACTGGATTGGATGTTAAAGGGAACGGGGATTGGGATTAGACTGGGTGGGATGTCAAAGGGGAGGGGGAGAGTGGGATTAGACTGGGTGGGATATTAAAGGGTATGGGGTGTGGGATTAGACTGGGTGGGATCTCAAAGGGGAGGGTGAGAGTGGGATTAGACTGGGTGGGATATTTAAGGGGATGGGGAGTGGGTTGGACTGGGTCAGATATCAAAGGGGAGGGGGACAGTGGGATTAGACTGGGTGGGATAATAAAGGGGAGGGGGACAGTGGGATTAGACTGGGAGTGTTATCAAAGGGTGTGGGGAGTGTGGGGGAGAGTGGGATTAGACTGGGTGGTATATTAAAGGGTATAGGGAGTAACAAGGAGAGTGGGATTAGACTGGGTGGGATATTAAAGGGTATGGGGAGTGAGGTGGAGAGTGGGATTCGACTGGGTGGGATATTAAAGGGTATGGGGAGTGAGCAGGAGAGTGTGATTCGACTGGGTGGGATATTAAAGGGTATGGGGAGTGAGCAGGAGAGTGGGATGAGACTGGGTGTGATATTAAAGGGTATAGGGAGTAACAAGGAGAGTGGGATTAGACTGGGTGGGATATTAAAGGGTATGGGGAGTGAGGTGGAGAGTGGGATTCGACTGGGTCGGATATTAAAGGGTATGGGGAGTGAGCAGGAGAGTGGGATTAGATGGTTGGGATATTAAAGGGTGCAGGGATTGAGCGGGAGAGTGGGATTAGACTGGGTGGGATATTAAAGGGTATGGGGAGTGAGCAGGAGAGTGCGATGAGACTGGGTGGGATATTAAAGGGTATGGGGAGTGAGGGGGAGAGTGGGATTAGATGGTTGGGATATTAAAGGGTGCAGGGATTGAGCGGGAGAGTGGGATTAGACTGGGTGGGATATTAAAGGGTAGGGAGAGTGAGGGGCAGAGTGGGATTAGACTGGGTGGGATATTAAATGGTATGGGGAGTGAGGGGGAGAGTGGGATTAGACTGGGTGGGATATTAAAGGGTGCAGGGAGTTAGCGGGACGGTGGGATTAGACTGGGTGGGATATTAAAGGGAATGGGGAGTGAGCGGGAGGGTTGTATTAGACTGGGTGGGATATTAAAGGGTATGGGGAGTGAGCAAGAGAGTGGGATTAGACTGGGTGGGATATTAAAGGGTATGGGGAGTGAGGGGGAGAGTGATATTGGACTGGGTGGGATATTAAAGGGTATGGGGAGTGAGGGGGAGAGTGGGATTAGACTGGGTGGGATATTTAAGGGTGCAGGGAGTGAGCAGTAAAGTGGGATTAGACTGAGCGGGATGTTAATGGGTTCAGGGATTGAGCGGGAGGATGGGATTAGACTGGTGGGGATATTAAAGGGTATGGGAAGTGAGCAGGAGAGTGGGATGAGATGGGTGGGATATTAAAGGGTGCAGGGATTGAGCGGGAGGATGGGATTAGACTAGTGCGATATTAAAGGGTATGAGCAGTGAGGGGGAGAGTGGGTTTCGACTGGGTGGGATATTAAAAGGGATGCGGAGTGAGCACAGGGTTTGGGATTAGACTGGTTAGGATATTAAATGGAGCAGGGAGTGAGCAGGAGAGTGGGATTAGACTGGGTGGGATATTAAAGGGTATGGGGAGTGAGGGGGAGAGTGGTATTGGACTGGGTGGGATATTAAAGGGTGTGGGGAGTGAGCAGGAGAGTGGGATTAAATGGGTGGGATATTAAAGGGTGCAGGGAATGAGCGGGATGGTGGGATTAGACTGGGTGGGATATTAAAAGGTGGAGGGAGTGAGGGGGAGAGTGGGATTAGACTGGGTGGGATATTAAAAGGTAGGGGGAGTGAGGGGGAGAGTGGGATTAGACTGGGTGGGATATTAAAAGGTAGGGGGAGTGAGGGGGAGAGTGGGATTAGACTGGGTGGGATATTAAAAGGTGGAGGGAGTGAGGGGGAGAGTGGGATTAGACTGGGTGGGATATTAAAAGGTAGGGGGAGTGAGGGGGAGAGTGGGATTAGACTGGGTGGGATATTAAAGGGTATGGGGAGTGAGCAGGAGAGTGGGATTAGACTGGGTGGGATATTAAAAGGTATGGGGAGTGAGGGGGAAGATGGGATTAGACTGGGTGGGATTTTAAAGGGTATGGGGAGTGAGCGGGAGATTGGGATTAGACTGGGTGGGATATCGAAGGGTATGGGGAGTGAGGTGGAGAGTGGGATTAGACTGGGTGGGATATTAAAGTGTGCAGGGAGTGAGCGGGAGGATGGGATTAGACTGGGTGGGATATTTTTTTTTTTATTCGTTCACGGGATGTGGGCGTCGCTGGCAAGGCCGGCATTTATTGCCCATCCCTAATTGCCCTTGAGAAGGTGGTGGTGAGCCGCCTTCTTGAACCGCTGCAGTCCGTGTGGTGAAGGTTCTCCCACAGTGCTGTTAGGAAGGGAGTTCCAGGATTTTGACCCAGCGACAATGAAGGAACGGCGATATATTTCCAAGTCGGGATGGTGTGTGACTTGGAGGGGAACGTGCAGGTGGTGTTGTTCCCATGCGCCTGCTGCCCTTGTCCTTCTAGGTGGTAGAGGTCGCGGGTTTGGGAGGTGCTGTCGAAGAAGCCTTGGCGAGTTGCTGCAGTGCATCCTGTGGATGGTACACACTGCAGCCACAGTGCGCCGGTGGTGAAGGGAGTGAATGTTTAGGGTGGTGGATGGGGTGCCAATCAAGCGGGCTGCTTTATCTTGGATGGTGTCGAGCTTCTTGAGTGTTGTTGGAGCTGCACTCATCCAGGCAAGTGGAGAGTATTCCATCACACTCCTGACTTGTGCCTTGTAGATGGTGGAAAGGCTTTGGGGAGTCAGGAGGTGAGTCACTCGCCGCAGAATACCCAGCCTCTGACCTGCTCTCGTAGCCACAGTATTTATATGGCTGGTCCAGTTAAGTTTCTGGTCAATGGTGACCCCCAGGATGTTGATGGTGGGGGATTCGGCGATGGTAATGCCGTTGAATGTCAAGGGGAGGTGGTTAGACTCTCTCTTGTTGGAGATGGTCATTGCCTGGCACTTATCTGGCGCGAATGTTACTTGCCACTTATCAGCCCAAGCCTGGATGTTGTCCAGGTCTTGCTGCATGCGGGCTCGGACTGCTTCATTATCTGAGGGATTGCGAATGGAACTGAACACTGTGCAGTCATCAGCGAACATCCCCATTTCTGACCTTATGATGGAGGGAAGTTCATTGATGAAGCAGCTGAAGATGGTTGGGCCTAGGACACTGCCCTGAGGAACTCCTGCAGCAATGCCCTGGGGGCTGAGATGATTGGCCTCCAACAACCACTACCATCTTCCTTTGTGCTAGGTATGACTCCAGCCACTGGAGAGTTTTCCCCCTGATTCCCATTGACTTCAATTTTACTAGGGCTCCTTGGTGCCACACTCGGTCAAATGCTGCCTTGATGTCAAGGGCAGTCACTCTCACCTCACCTGTGGAATTCAGCTCTTTTGTCCATGTTTGGACCAAGGCTGTAATGAGGTCTGGAGCCGAGTGGTCCTGGCGGAACCCAAACTGAGCATTGGTGAGCAGGTTATTGGTGAGTAAGTGCCGCTTGATAGCACTGTCGACGACACCTTCCATCACTTTGCTGATGATTGAGAGTAGACTGATGGGGCGGTAATTGGCCGGATTGGATTTGTCCTGCTTTTTGTGGACAGGACATACCTGGGCAATTTTCCACATTGTCGGGTGGATGCCAGTGTTGTAGCTGTGCTGGAACAGCTTGGCTTGAGGCGCAGCTCGTTCTGGAGCACAAGTCTTCAGCACTACAGCTGGGATGTTGTCGGGGCCCATAGCCTTTGCTGTATCCAGTGCACTCAACCGTTTCTTGATATCACGTGGAGTGAATCGAATTGGCCGAAGACTGGCTTCCGTGATGGTGGGGATATCGGGAGGAGGCTGAGATGGATTATCCACTCGGCACTTCTGGCTGAAGATGGTTGCAAACGCTTCAGCCTTGTCTTTTGCACTCACGTGCTGGACTCCGCCATCATTGAGAATGGGGATGTTTGCAGAGCCTCCTCCTCCCGTTAGTTGTTTAATTGTCCACCACCATTCACGACTGGATGTGGCAGGACTGCAGAGCTTTGATCTGATCCGTTGGTTGTGGAATCGCTTAGCTCTGTCTATAGCATGTTGCTTCCGCTGTTTAGCATGCATGTAGTCCTGAGTTGTAGCTTCACCAGGTTGGCACCTCATTTTTAGGTCCGCCTGGTGCTGCTCCTGGCACCTCATTTTTTGGTACGCCTGATGCTGCTCCTGGCATGCTCTTCTACACTCCTCATTGAACCAGGGTTGATCCCCTGGCTTGTTGGTAATGGTAGAGTGAGGAATATGCCGGGCCATGAGGTTCCAGATTGTGCTGGAATACAATTCTGCTGCTGCTGATGGCCCACAGCGCCTCATGGATGCCCAGTTTTGAGCTGCTGGATCTGTTCTGAATCTATCCCATTTAGCACGGCGGTAGTGCCACACAACACGTTGGATGGTGTCCTCAGTGCGAAGACGGGATTTCATCTCCACGAGGACTGTGCGGTGGTCACTCCTACCAATACTGTCATGGACAGATGCATTTGCGACAGGGAGATTGGTGAGGACGAGGTCAAGTAAGTTTTTCCCTCGTGTTGGTTCGCTCACCACCTGCCGCAGGCCCAGTCCAGCAGCTATGTCCTTCAGGACTCGGCCAGCTCGGTCAGTAGTGGTGCTACCGAGCCACTCTTGGTGATGGACATTGAAGTCCCCCACCCAGAGTACATTTTGTGCCCTTGCTGCCCTCAGTGCTTCCTCCAAGTGGTGTTCAACATGGAGGAGGACTGATTCATCAGCTGAGGGAGGACGGTAGGTGGTAATCAGCAGGAGGTTTCCTTGCCCATGTTTGACCTGATGCCATGAGATTTCATGGGGTCCAGAGTCAATGTTGAGGACTCCCAGGGCCACTCCCTCCTGACTGTATATCACTGTACCACCACCTCTGGTGGGTCTGTCCTGCCGGTGGGACAGGACATACCCAGGGATGGTGATGGAAGAGTCTGGGACATTGGCTGAAAGATATGATTCTGTGAGTATGGCTATGTCAGGCTGTTGCTTGACTAGTCTGTGGGACAGCTCTCCCAATTTTGGCACAAGTCCCCAGATGTTAGTAAGGAGGACCTTGCAGGGTCGACTGGGCTTGGTGTTTTGCCGTTGTCGTGTCCGGTGCCTCGTGGTCCGATGCCGGGTGGTCCGTCCGGTTTTATTCTTATTATGACTTTTCGTAGCGAGATTTTACAACTGAGTGGCTTGCTCGGCCATTTCAGAATCAACCACATTGCTGTGGGTCTGGAGTCACATATAGGCCAGACCGGGTCAGGACGGCAGGCTTCCTTCCCGAAAGGACATGAGTGAACCAGATGGGTTTTTACGACAATCCGGTAGTTTCATGGCCATCATTACTGATACTAGTATTTTAATTCCAGATTTTTATTTAATTAATTGAATTTAAATTCGCCAGCTGCCGTGGCGGGATTTGAACTCATGACTCCGGATTTTAGTCCAGGCCTCTGGATTACTAGCCCAGTTGCATAACCACTATGCTACCGTACCAGGGAGTGAGGGGGACAGTGGGATTAGACTGGGTGGGATATGAAAGGGTATGGGGAGTGAGCAGGAGAGTGGGATTAGACTGGGTGGGATATTAAAGGGTACGGGGAGTGAGGGGGAGAGTGGGATTAGACTGGGTGGGATATTAAAGGGTCTGGGGAGAGAGCAGGAGAGTGGGATTAGATTGGGTGGGATATTAAAGGGTAGGGGGAGTGAGCAGGAAAGTGGGATTAGAGGGGTGGGATATTAAAAGGTGTGGGGAGTGAGGGGGAGAGTGGGATTGGACTGGGTTGAGATATTAAAGGGTATGGGGAGTGAGGGGGAGAGTGGTATTAGAGTGGGTGGGATATTAAAGGGTGTGGGGAGTGAGGGGGAGGGTGGGATTAGACTGGGTGGGATATTAAAGGGTATGGGGAGTGAGGGGGAGGGTGGGATTAGACTGGGTGGGATATTAAAGGGTGTGGGGAGTGAGGGGGAGGGTGGGATTAGACTGGGTGGGATATTAAAGGGTATGGGGAGTGAGGGGGAGAGTGGGATTAGACTGGGTGGGATATTAAAGGGTGTGGGGAGTGAGGGGGAGGGTGGGATTAGACTGGGTGGGATATTAAAGGGTATGGGGAGTGAGGGGGAGGGTGGGATTAGACTGGGTGGGATATTAAAGGGTATGGGGAGTGAGGGGGAGGGTGGGATTAGACTGGGTGGGATATTAAAGGGTATGGGGAGTGAGGGGGAGAGTGGGATTAGACTGGGTGGGATATTAAAGGGTATGGGGAGTGAGGGGGAGTGTGGGATTGGACTGGGTGGGATATTCAAGGGTATGGGGAGTGAGGGGGAGAGTGGGATTGGACTGGGTGGGATATTAAAGGGTGCCGGGAGTGAGCGGGAGGATGGGATTGGACTGGGTGGTATATTAAAAGGTGGAGGGAGTGAGGGATTAGACTGGGTCGGATACTAGTATTTTAATTCCAGATTTTTATTTAATTAATTGAATTTAAATTCGCCAGCTGCCGTGG
Organism: Heptranchias perlo; assembly: GCF_035084215.1. NCBI lineage: Eukaryota > Metazoa > Chordata > Chondrichthyes > Hexanchiformes > Hexanchidae > Heptranchias > Heptranchias perlo. Next base: position 8,382,066 of record NC_090366.1, on the reverse strand, counting down.
CGGGATTTGAACTCATGACTCCGGATTTTAGTCCAGGTCTCTGGATTACTAGCCCAGTTGCATAACCACTATGCTACCGTACCAGGGAGTGAGGGGGAGAGTGGGATTAGACTGGGTGGGATATTAAAGGGTATGGGGAGAGAGCAGGAGAGTGGGATTAGACTGGGTGGGATATTAAAGGGTATGGGGAGTGAGCAGGAGAGTGGGATTAGACTGGGTGGGATATTAAAGGGTATGGGGTGTGAGCAGGAGAGTGGGATTAGACTGGGTGGGATATTAAAGGGTATGGGGAGTGAGGGGGAGTGTGGGATTGGACTGGGTGGGATATTCAAGGGTACGGGGAGTGAGGGGGAGAGTGGGATTGGACTGGGTGGGATATTAAAGGGTGTGGGGAGTGAGGGGGAGAGTGGGATTAGACTGGGTGGGATATTAAAGGGTATGGGGAGTGAGCAGGAGAGTGGGATTAGACTGGGTGGGATATTAAAGGGTGTGGGGAGTGAGGGAGAGAGTGGGATTAGACTGGGTGGGATATTAAAGGGTATGGGGAGAGAGCAGGAGAGTGGGATTAGACTGGGTGGGATATTAAAGGGTATGGGGAGTGAGCAGGAAAGTGGGATTAGATGGGTGGGATATGAAAGGGTATGGGGAGTGAGGGGGAGTGTGGGATTGGACTGGGTGGGATATTAAAGGGTATGGGGAGTGAGGGGGAGTGTGGGATTAGACTGGGTGGGATATTAAAGGGGATGGGGAGTGAGGGGGAGTGTGGGATTAGACTGGGTGGGATATTAAAGGGTATGGGGTGTGAGCAGGAGAGTGGGATTAGACTGGGTGGGATATTAAACGATATGTGGAGTTAGGGGGAGAGTGGGATTGGACTGGGTGGGATATTCAAGGGTATGGGGAGTGTGTGGGAGAGGGGGATTAGACTGGGTGGGATATTAAAGGGTATGGGGTGTGAGCAGGAGAGTGGGATTAGACTGGGTGGGATATTAAAGGGTATGGGGAGTGAGGGGGAGTGTGGGATTGGACTGGGTGGGATATTCAAGGGTACGGGGAGTGAGCGGGAGAGTGGGATTAGACTGGGTGGGATATTCAAGGGTATGTGGAGTGAGGGGGAGAGTGGGATTAGACTGGGTGGGATATTCAAGGGTATGTGGATTGAGGGGGGGAGTGGGATTAGACTGGGTGGGATATTAAAGGGTGCCGGGAGTGAGTGGGAGGATGGGATTGGACTGGGTGGTATATTAAAAGGTGGAGGGAGTGAGGGGCAGAGTGGGATTCGACTGGGTCGGATACTAGTATTTTAATTCCAGATTTTTATTTAATTAATTGAATTTAATTAATTAATTGAATTTAAATTCGCCAGCTGCCGTGGCGGGATTTGAACTCATGACTCCGGATTTTAGTCCAGGCCTCTGGATTACTAGCCCAGTTACATAACCACTATGCTACCGTACCAGGGAGTGAGTGGGAGAGTGGGATTAGACTGGGTGGGATATTAAAGGGTACGGGGAGTGAGGGGGAGAGTGGGATTAGACTGGGTGGGATATTAAAGGGTACGGGGAGTGAGGGGGAGAGTGGGATTAGACTGGGTGGGATATTAAAGGGTACGGGGAGAGAGCAGGAGAGTGGGATTCGACTGGGTGGGATATTAAAGGGTATGGGGAGTGAGCAGGAGAGTGGGATTAGACTGGGTGGGATATTAAAGGGTGTGGGGAGTGAGGGGGAGAGTGGGATTAGACTGGGTGGGATATTAAAGGGTATGGGGAGTGAGCAGGAGAGTGGGATTAGACTGGGTGGGATATTAAAGTGTACGGGGAGTGAGGGGGAGAGTGGGATTAGACTGGGTGGGATATTAAAGGGTATGGGGAGTGAGCAGGAGAGTGGAATTAGACTGGGTGGGATATTAAAGGGTATGGGGAGTGAGGGAGAGAGTGGGATTAGACTGGGTGGGATATTAAAGGGTACGGGGAGTGAGGGGGAGAGTGGGATTAGACTGGGTGGGATATCAAAGGGTATGGGGAGTGAGCAGGAGAGTGGGATTAGACTGGATGGGATATCAAAGGGTATGGGGAGTGAGCAGGAGAGTGGGATTAGACTGGGTGGGATATTAAAGGGTACGGGTAGTGAGCAGGAGAGTGGGATTAGACTGGATGGGATATCAAAGGGTATGGGGAGTGAGCAGGAGAGTGGGATTAGACTGGGTGGGATATTAAAGGGTACGGGGAGTGAGCAGGAAAGTGGGATTAGACTGGGTGGGATATCAAAGGGAATGGGGAGTGAGGGGGAGAGTGGGATTAGACTGGGTGGGATATTAAAGGGTATGGGGAGTGAGCAGGAAAGTGGGATTAGACTGGGTGGGATATTAAAGTGTATGGGGAGTGAGGGGGAGTGTGGGATTGGACTGGGTGGGATATTCAAGGGTATGTGGAGTGAGGGGGAGAGTGGGATTGGACTGGGTGGGATATTCAAGGGTATGGGGAGTGTGTGGGAGAGTGGGATTAGACTGGGTGGGATATTAAAGGGTGTGGGGAGTGAGGGGCAGTGTGGGATTAGACTGGGTGGAATATTAAAGGATATGTGGAGTGAGGGGGAGAGTGGTATTAGACTGGGTGGGATATTAAAGGGTGTGGGGAGTGAGGGGGAGAGTGGGATTAGACTGGGTGGGATATTAAAGGGTATGGGGAGTGAGGGGGAGTGTGGGATTGGACTGGGTGGGATATTCAAGGGTACGTGGAGTGAGCAGGAGAGTGGGATTAGACTGGGTGGGATATTCAAGGGTATGTGGAGTGAGCAGGAGAGTGGGATTAGACTGGGTGGGATATTCAAGGGTACGTGGAGTGAGCAGGAGAGTGGGATTAGACTGGGTGGGATATTCAAGGGTATGTGGAGTGAGGGGGAGAGTGGGATTGGACTGGGTGGGATATTCAAGGGTATGGGGAGTGTGTGGGAGAGGGGGATTAGACTGGGTGGGATATTAAAGGGTGCCGGGAGTGAGCGGGAGGATGGGATTAGACTGGGTGGTATATTAAAAGGTGGAGGGAGTGAGGGGCAGAGTGGGATTAGACTGGGTCGGATATTAAATGGTATGTGGATTGAGGGGGGGAGTGGGATTAGACTGGGTGGGATATTAAAGTTTATGTGGATTGAGGGGGAGAGTGGGATTGGACTGGGTGGGATATTAAAGGGTGTGGGGAGTGAGCAGGAGAGTGGGATTAGACTGGGTGGGATATTAAAGGGTGTGGGGATTGAGCAGGAGAGTGTGAATAGACTGGGTGGGATATTAAAGGGTATGGGGAGTGAGGGGGAGAGTGGGATTGGAATGGTTGGGATATTAATGGGTATGTGGAGTGAGCAGGTGAGTGGGATTAGACTGGGTGGGATTTTAAAGGGTGCAGGGAGTGAGCGGGATGGTGGGATTAAACTGAGCAGGATATTAATGGGTGCATGGATTGAACGGGAGGATGGGATTAGACTGGTGCGATATTAAAAGATGGAGGGAGTGACGGGGAGAGTGGGATTAGACTGGGTGGGATATTAAAGGGGAAGGGGAGTGAGCACAAGAGTTGGATTAGACTGGGTGGGATATTAAGTGTGTGGGGAGTGAGGGGGTGAGTGGGATGAGACTGGGTGGGATATTAAAGGGCATGCGGAGTGAGCAGGAGAGTGGGATTAGACTGGGTGGGATATTAAAGGGTATGTGGAGTGAGGGGGAGAGTGGGATTTGACTGGGTGGGATAGTAATGGGTATGGGGAGTGAGGGGGTGAGTGGGATGAGACTGGGTGGGATATTAAAGTGTATGTGGATTGAGGGGGAGAGTGGGATTAGACTGGGTGGGATATTCAAAGGGATGGGGAGTGAGCAGGAGAGTGGGATTAGACTGGGTGGGATATTAAGTGTGTGGGGAGTGAGCAGGAGAGTGGGATTAGACTGGGTGGGATATTAAAGGGTATGGGGAGTGAGCAGGAGAGTGGGATTAGACTGGGTGGGATATTAAAGGGTGTGGGGAGTGAGCAGGAGAGTGGGATTGGACTGGGTGGGATATTAATGGTTGTGGGGAGCGAGTCGGAGAGTGGGTTTAGACTGGGTGGGATATAATAAAGTGTATGGGGAGTGAGCAGCAGAGTGGGATTAGACTGGGTGGGATATTGATGGGTATGGGGAGTGAGGGGGAGAGTGGGATTGGAATGGTTGGGATATTAAAGGGTATGTGGAGTGAGCAGGAGAGTGGGATTAGACTGGGTGGGATATTAACGGGTACAGGGAGCGAGCAGGAAAGTGGGATTAGATGGGTGGGATATTAAAGGGTGCAGGGAGTGAGCGGGATGGTGGGATGAGACTGAGCAGGATATTAATGGGTGCATGGATTGAACGGGAAGATGGGATTAGACTGGTGCAATATTAAAAGATGGAGGGAGTGACGGGGAGAGTGGGATTAGACTGGGTGGGATATTAAAGGGGAAGGGGAGTGAGCAGGAGAGTGGGATTAGACTGGGTGGGATATTAAAGGGGAAGGGGAGTGAGCACAAGAGTTGGATTAGACTGCGTGGGATATTAATGGGTATGGGGAGTGAGGTGGAGAGTGGGATTAGACTGGGTGGGCTATTAAAGGGTGTAGGGAGTGAGGGGGAGAGTGGGATTAGACTGGGTGGGATTTTAAAGGGTGTGGTGAGTGAGCAGGAGAGTGGGATTAGACTGGGTGGGATTTTAAAGGGTATGGGGAGTGAGGGGGAGAGTGGGATTGGACTGGGTGGGATATTAAAGGGTGTGGTGAGTGAGCAGGAGAGTGGGATTAGACTGGGTGGGATTTTAAAGGGTATGGGGAGTGAGGGGGAGAGTGGGATTAGACTGGGTGGGATATTAAAGGGTGCAGGAAGTGAGCGGGAGGATGGGATTAGACTGGGTGGTATATTAAAAGTTGGAGGGAGTGAGGGGGAGAGTGGGATTAGACTGGGTGGGATATTAAAGGGTATGTGGAGTGAGGGGGAGAGTGGGATTAGACTGGGTGGGATATTAAAGGGCATGGGGAGTGAGCGGGAGATTGGGTTTGGACTGGGTGTAATATTAAAGGGTATGGGGAGTGAGGGGGTGAGTGGGATTAGACTGGGTGGGATATTAAAGGGTACAGTGAGTGAGCAGGAATGTGGGATGAGACTGAGCAGGATATTAATGGGTGCATGGATTGAACGGGAAGATGGGATTAGACTGGTGCAATATTAAAAGATGGAGGGAGTGACGGGGAGAGTGGGATTAGACTGGGTGGGATATTAAAGGGGAAGGGGAGTGAGCAGGAGAGTGGGATTAGACTGGGTGGGATATTAAAGGGGAAGGGGAGTGAGCACAAGAGTTGGATTAGACTGCGTGGGATATTAATGGGTATGGGGAGTGAGGTGGAGAGTGGGATTAGACTGGGTGGGCTATTAAAGGGTGTAGGGAGTGAGGGGGAGAGTGGGATTAGACTGGGTGGGATTTTAAAGGGTGTGGTGAGTGAGCAGGAGAGTGGGATTAGACTGGGTGGGATTTTAAAGGGTATGGGGAGTGAGGGGGAGAGTGGGATTGGACTGGGTGGGATATTAAAGGGTGTGGTGAGTGAGCAGGAGAGTGGGATTAGACTGGGTGGGATTTTAAAGGGTATGGGGAGTGAGGGGGAGAGTGGGATTAGACTGGGTGGGATATTAAAGGGTGCAGGAAGTGAGCGGGAGGATGGGATTAGACTGGGTGGTATATTAAAAGTTGGAGGGAGTGAGGGGGAGAGTGGGATTAGACTGGGTGGGATATTAAAGGGTATGTGGAGTGAGGGGGAGAGTGGGATTAGACTGGGTGGGATATTAAAGGGCATGGGGAGTGAGCGGGAGATTGGGTTTGGACTGGGTGTAATATTAAAGGGTATGGGGAGTGAGGGGGTGAGTGGGATTAGACTGGGTGGGATATTAAAGGGTACAGTGAGTGAGCAGGAATGTGGGATTAGACTGAGCGGGATATCAATGGGTGCAGGGATTGAGCGGGAGGATGGGATTAGACTGGTGTAATATTAAAGGGTATGGGGAGTGAGTGGGAGGATGGGATTAGACTGGGTGGGATATTAAAAGGTGGAGGGAGTGAGGGGGATAGTGGGATTAGACTGGGTGGGATATTAAAGGGTACGGAGAGTGAGCAGGAGAGTGGGATTAGACTGGGTGGGATATTAAAGGGTATGGGGAGTGAGCAGGAGAGTGGGATTAGACTGGGTGGGATATTAAAGGGTACGGGGAGTGAGGGGGAGGGTGGGATTAGACTGGGTGGGATATTAACGGGTGTGGGGAGTGAGCAGGAGAGTGGGATTAGACTGGGTGGGATATTAAAGGTTATGGGGAGTGAGGAGGAGAGTGGGTTTGGACTGGGTGGGATATTAAAGGGTACGGGGAGTGAGGGGGAGGGTGGGATTAGACTGAGTGGGATATTAAAGGGTATGGGGAGTGAGCAGGAGAGTGGGATTCGACTGGGTGGGATATTAAAGTGTATGGGGAGTGAGGGAGGGAGTGGGATTGGACTCGGTGGGATATTAAAGGGTACGGGGAGTGAGGGGGAGGGTGGGATTAGACTGGGTGGGATATTAACGGGTGTGGGGAGTGAGCATAGGGTTTGGGATTAGACAGTGTGGGACATTAAATGGTGCATGGAGTGAGCGGGAGAGTGGGATTAGACTGGGTGGGATATTAAAGGGTGTGTGGAGTGAGGGGGAGAGTGGGATTAGACTGGGTGGGATATTAAAGGCTGTGGGGAGTGAGGGGGAGAGTGGTATTAGACTGGGTGGGATATTAAAGGGTACAGTGAGTGAGCAGGAATGTGGGATTAGACTGAGCGGGATATCAATGGGTGCAGGGATTGAGCAGGAGGATGGGATTAGACTGGGTGGGATATTAAAAGGTATGGGAAGTGAGCAGGAGAGTGGGATTAGACTGGGTGCGTTATTGAAGGATATGGGGAGTGAGGAGGAGAGTGGGATTCGACTGGGTGGGATATTAAAGGGTGTGGGGAGTGAGGGTGATGGTGGAATTATTCTGGGTGCGATATTGAAGGGTAAGGGGAGTGAGCACAAGAGTTGGATTAGACTGGGTGGCATATTAATGGGTATGGGGAGTGAGGGGAGGGTGGGATTAGACTGGGTGGGATATTAAATGATATGGGGAGTGAGCAGGAGAGTGGGATTATAGTGGGTGGGATATTAAAGGGTATGGGGTGTGAGGAGGAGAGTGGGATTAGACTTGTCGGCATATTAAATGGTTCAGGGAGTCACGGGAGAGTGGGATTTTACTGGGTGGGACATCAAAGGGTACGGGGAGTGAGCAGGAGAGTGGGATTAGACTTGGTTGGGTATTAAATGGTTCAGGGAGTGAGCGGGAGGGTGGGATTAGACTGGGTGGGATATTAAAGGGTGCAGGGAGTGGGATTAGACTGGGTGGGATATCAAAGGGGAGGGGTTCAGTGGGATTAGACTGGGTGGGATATTAAAGGGGAGGGGGACAGTGGGATTAGACTGGGTGGGTTATCAATGGGTGCGGCTCGTTAGCAGGAGAGTGGGATTCGACTGGGTGGGATATTAAAGGGTATGGGGAGTGAGTAGGATGGTGGGATTAGACTGGGTGTGATATGAAAGGGTATGGGGAGTGTGGGGGAGAGTGGGATTAGACTGGGTGGGATATTAATGGGTGGGGGGAGTGAGCAGGGAGTGGGACTAGACTGGGAGGGATATTAAAGGTTGTGGGGAGTGAGGGGGAGAGTGGGATTAGACTGGGTGGGATATTAATGGGTGTGGGGAGTGAGCAGGAGAGTGGGATTAGACTGGGTGGGACATTAAAGGGTCTGGGGAGTGAGCAGGAGAGTGGGATTAGAGTGGGTGGGATATTAAAGGGTATGGGGTGTGAGCAGGAGAGTGGGATTAGACTTGGCGGGATATTAAATGGTTCAGGGAGTCAGCGGGAGAGTGGGATTAGACTGGGTGGGAAATTAAAGGGTATTGTGAGTGAGGGGGAGAGCGGGATTCGAGTGGGTGGGACATTAAAGGATATGAGGAGTGAGCAGGAGAGTGGGATATTAAATGGTTCAGTGAGTGAGTGGGAGGGTGGGATTTGACTGGGTGGGATATTAAAGGTTATGGGGAGTTAGGGGGAGGGTGCTATTAGACTGGATTGGATATTAAAGGGTATGGGGAGTGAGGAGGAAAGTGGGATTAGACTGGGTGGGATACTAAAGGGTGCGGGGAGTGGGATTAGACTGGGTGGGATATCGAAGTGAAGGGGGACAGTGGGATTAGACTGGGTGGGTTATTAAAGGGTACGGGGAGTGATCAGGAGAGTGGGATTAGACTGGGTGGGATATTAAAGGGTATGGGGAGTGAGCAGGAGATTGGGATTAGACTGGGTGGGATATTAAAGGGTACGGGGAGTGATCAGGAGAGTGGGATTAGACTGGGTGGGATATTAAAGGGTATGGGGAGTGAGCAGGAGATTGGGATTAGACTGGGTGGGATATTAAAGGGTACGGGGAGTGATCAGGAGAGTGGGATTAGACTGGGTGGGATATTAAAGGGTATGGGGAGTGAGCAGGAGATTGGGATTAGACTGGGTGGGATATTAAAGGGTACGGGGAGTGATCAGGAGAGTGGGATTAGACTGGGTGGGATATTAAAGGTTGGGGGGAGTGAGCGGGAGAGTGGGATTAGACTGGGTGGGATATTAAAGGGTGTGGGGAGTGAGGGGGAGAGTGGGATTAGACTGGGTGGGATATTAAAGGATGTGAGGAGTGGGCGAGAGAGTGGGATTAGACTGGGTGGGATATTAAAGGGTATGGGGAGTGGGCGGGAGAATTGGATTAGACTGGGTGGGATATTAAAGGGTATGGGGAGTGAGGGGGAGAGTGGGATTGGACTGGGTGGGATATTAACGGGTACAGGGAGTGAGCAGGAAAGTAGGATTAGATGGGTGGGATATTAAAGGGTGCAGGGAGTGAGCGGGATGGTGGGATTATTCTGGGTGCGATATTAAAGGGTAAGGTGAGTGAGCACAAGAGTTGGATTAGACTGGGTGGCATATTAATGGGTATGGGGAGTGAGGGGAGGGTGGGATTAGACTGGGTGCGATATTAAAGGGTATGCGAGTGAGGGGGAGAGTGGGATTCGACTGCGTGGGATGTTAAAGCGTATGGGGAGTGAGGAGGAGAGTGGGATTAGACTGGGTGGGATATTAAAGGGTACGGGGAGCGAGGAGGAGAGTGGTATTAGACTTGTTGGGATATTAAATGGTTCTGGGAGTCAGCGGGAGAGTGGGATTAGACTGGGTGGGACATTAAAGGGTCTGGGGAGTGAGCAGGAGAGTGGGATTAGAGTGGGTGGGATATTAAAGGTTGGGGGGAGTGAGGGGGAGAGTGGGATTCGACTGGGTGGGATATTAAAGGGTATGGGGAGTGAGCAGGAGAGTGGGATTAGACTGGGTGGGATACTAAAGGTTGGGGGGAGTGAGGGGGAGAGTGGGATTCGACTGGGTGGGATATTAAAGGGTGTGGGGAGTGAGGGGGAGAGTGGGATTAGACTGGGTGGGATATTAAAGGGTATGGGGAGTGAGCAGGAGAGTGGGATTAAACTGGGTGGGATATCAAAGGGTATGGGGAGTGAGCAGGAGAGTGGGATTAAACTGGGTGGGATATCAAAGGGTATGGGGAGTGAGCAGGAGAGTGGGATTGGACTGGGTGGGATATTAACGGGTACAGGGAGTGAGCAGGAAAGTGGGATTAGATGGGTGGGATATTAAAGGGTGCAGGGAGTGAGTGGGATGGTGGGATTAAACTGAGCAGTATATTAATGGGTGCATGGATTGAACGGGAGGATGGGATTAGACTGGTGCGATATTAAAAGATGGAGGGAGTGAGGGGGAGAGTGGGATTAGACTGGGTGGGATATTAATGGGTATATAGATTGAGGGGAGGGTGGGATTAGACTGGGTGGGATGTTAAAGCGTATGGGGAGTGAGGAGGAGAGTGGGATTAGACTTGTTGGGATATTAAATGGTTCTGGGAGTGAGCGGGAGGGTGGGATTAGACTGGGTGGGATATTAAAGGATATGGGGAGTGAGCAGGAGAGTGGGATTAGAGTGGGTGGGATATTAAATGGTATGGGGTGTGAGGAGGAAAGTGGGATTAGACTTGGTTGGGTATTAAATGGTTCAGGGAGTGAGCGGGAGGGTGGGATTAGACTGGGTGGGATATCAAAGGGGAGGGGTTCAGTGGGATTAGACTGGGTGGGATATTAAAGGGGAGGGGGACAGTGGGATTAGACTGGGTGGGTTATCAATGGGTGCGGCTCGTTAGCAGGAGAGTGGGATTCGACTGGGTGGGATATTAAAGGGTATGGGGAGTGAGTGGGATGGTGGGATTTGACTGGGTGTGATATGAAAGGGTATGGGGAGTGTGGGGGAGAGTGGGATTAGACTGGGTGGGATATTAATGGGTGGGGGGAGTGAGCAGGGAGTGGGACTAGACTGGGAGGGATATTAAAGGTTGTGGGGAGTGAGGGGGAGAGTGGGATTAGACTGGGAGGAATATTAATGGGTGTGGGGAGTGAGCAGGAGAGTGGGATTAGAGTGGGTGGGATATTAAAGGGTATGGGGTGTGAGCAGGAGAGTGGGATTAGACTTGGCGGGATATTAAATGGTTCAGGGAGTCAGCGGGAGAGTGGGATTAGACTGGGTGGGAAATTAAAGGGTATTGTGAGTGAGCAGGAGAGTGGGATTCGAGTGGGTGGGACATTAAAGGATATGGGGAGTGAGCAGAAGAGTGGGATATTAAATGGTTCAGTGAGTGAGCGGGAGGGTGGGATTTGACTGGGTGGGATATTAAAGGGTATTGTGAGTGAGGGGGAGAGCGGGATTCGAGTGGGTGGGACATTAAAGGATATGGGGAGTGAGCAGGAGAGTGGGATATTAAATGGTTCAGTGAGTGAGCGGGAGGGTGGGATTTGACTGGGTGGGATATTAAAGGTTATGGGGAGTTAGGGGGAGGGTGCTATTAGACTGGATTGGATATTAAAGGGTATGGGGAGTGAGGAGGAAAGTGGGATTAGACTGGGTGGGATATCAAAGTGAAGGGGGACAGTGGGATTAGACTGGGTGGGTTATCAATGGGTGCGGGGAGTTAGCAGGAGAGTGGGATTAGACTGGGTGGGATATTAAAGGGTATGGGGAGTGAGCAGGAGAGTGGGATTAGACTGGGTGGGATATTAAAGGGTATGGGGAGTGATCAGGAGAGTGGGATTAGACTGGGTGGGATATTAAAGGGTGTGGGGAGTGAGCAGGAGAGTGGGATTAGACTGGGTGGGATATTAAAGGGTATGGGGAGTGAGCAGGAGAGTGGGATTTGACTGGGTGGGATATTAAAAGTTGGGGGGAGTGAGGGGGAGAGTGGGATTAGACTGGGTGGGATATTAAAGGGTGTGGGGAGTGAGGGGGAGAGTGGGATTGGACTGGGTGGGATATTAAAGGGTATGGGGAGTGAGGGGGAGAGTTGGATTAGACTGGGTGGGATATTAAAGAGTGTGGATAGTGAGCAGGAGAGTGGGATTAGACTGGGTGGGGTATTAAAGCGAATGGGGAGTGAGGGGGAGAGTGGGATTAGACTGGGTGGGTTATTAAAGGGTATCGGGAGTGAGGGGGAGAGTGGGATTGGACTGGGTGGGATATTAACGGGTACAGGGAGTGAGCAGGAGAGTGGGATTAGATGGGTGGGATATTAAAGGGTGCAGGGAGTGAGCGGGATGGTGGGATTAGACTGAGCAGGATATTAATGGGTACATGGATTGAACGGGAAGATGGGATTGGACTGGTGCGATTTTAAAAGATGGAGGGAGTGAGGGGGAGAGTGGGATTAGACTGGGTGGGATACTAAAGGTAATGGGGAGTGGGATTAGACTGGTTGGGATATCAAAGTGAAGGGGGAGAGTGGGATTAGACTGGGTGGGATATTAAAGGTTGGGGGGAGTGAGCAGGGAGTGGGACTAGACTGGGTGGGATATTAAAGGGTACGGGGAGTGAGGAGGGTTATGGATTAGACTGGGTGGGTTATTTTCGGGTGTGGGGAGTGAGGGGGAGAGTGGGATTATACTGGGTGGGATATTGAAGGGTACGGGGAGTGAGGGGGAGAGTGGGATTAGACTGGGTGGGATATTAAAGGGTACGGGGAGTGAGGGGGAGAGTGGGATTAGACTGGGTGGGATATTAAAGGGTACGGGGAGTGAGTGGGAGAGTGGGATTCGACTGGGTGGGATATTAAAGGGTACGGGGAGTGAGTGGGAGAGTGGGATTCGACTGGGTGGGATATTTAAGGGTACGGGGAGTGAGTGGGAGAGTGGGATTCGACTGGGTGGGATATTCAATGGTATGGGGAGTGAGGGGGAGAGTGGGATTCGACTGGGTGGGATATTAAAGGGTACGGGGAGTGAGGGGGAGAGTGGGATTCGACTGGGTGGGATATTCAATGGTATGGGGAGTGAGGGGGAGAGTGGGATTAGAGTGGGTGGGATATTAAAGGGTACGGGGAGTGAGGGGGAGAGTGGGATTAGACTGGGGGGGATATTAAAGGGTATGGGTAGTGAGGGGGGAGAGTGGGATTAGACTGTGCCTCATGTGGAGGAAACACCAGTCCAGACTTGATGGGTTGAATGGGCTCTTTCAGTGTCAAGACTCCATAATTCCTTGAAGTGCGTGAATTCGTGATGCTGAAGCAGTGTGAAGGTGCTGCTCTGAGCTGCACGTGATCCTCCAGTACAGCTGGGGGCGCCGATTTGGTTTACCCTGTGGAACAGTGTTAAACAAAGACGAACACTCTTTATCGTTGACTGTTGAAATGGTGGAACAGAGCAATTAATCGCATTCACTGTGGGTCAGTGTGGATCTGGGAAGGGCAATATTGATCAGCCAGGTTTCCCTCTCCATTGATCCCTGCTGGAAAGTATATGTTTTTGTACGTGAACCTGGAGTGAGGACAGAACAGGACTCAACGGTGATGCCTCTCATGGTTGAATGGCCGGTCAGCACTCAGTCCCTGAGCTCGCACAGCCTCCTGGGCGAAGCAGCCGGCAGCTCAGATAATCCATCCGAAGAGTCGGAGGGGTGAAATTGGCAGAATTTGTACTGGCGGCAGGTTCCCTCTTAGTCCGCCGGCCGCTCTTTTTGTAGTTCCCCTGCGGGCCCGTCCCCTCTCTTGAGAGGAGGAAAAGACCGCAACTCCCAGCATGCTGCTGGTACCGCCTCTGATCGCCAAAAATTATCAACACCTCTCATCTCAATCGCTTGGTGCACAAAACAAGCAGACAAGTCATTTCACAAGATATGTCACCAATAGAAGTCCCTCAAATAATTTATATCTGATATATTACATCGAATTACATGGAATTTACAGCACAGAAACAGGCCATTCGGCCCCACTGGTCTATCCCGGTGTTTATGCTCCACACGAGCCTCCTCTCTCCCTACTTCATCTCACCCTATCACCATATCCTTCTATTCCTTTCTCCCTCATGTGTTTATCCAGCTTCCCCTTTAATCCATCGATGTTATTCACCTCAACTACTCCTTGTGGGAGCGAGTTCCACATTCTCACCACTCTCTGGGTAAAGAAGTTTCTCCTGAATTCCCGATTGGATTTATCAGTGACTATCTTATATTTATGGCCCCTAGTTCTGGTCTCCCCCACAATTGGAAACATCTTCTCTACGTCTACCCTATCAAACCCTTTCATTATCTTAAAGACCTCTATCAGGTCACCCCTCAGTCTTCTCTTTTCTAGAGAAAAGAGCCCCAGCCCGTTCAATCTTTCTTAATAGGTATAATCTCTCAGTTCTGGTATCATCCTTGTGAATCTTTTTTGCATCTTCTCCAGTGCCTCTATATCCTTTTTTAATAGAGGGGCAAAAGTGTGGTCTAACCAAGGTTCGATACAAGTTTAACATAACTTCTCTGCTTTTCAATTCTATCCCTCTAGAAATGAACCGCAGTGTTTTGATTTTCACATTTTGTGGCCTTAATATCCTACATCGCTACTTTCAGTGATTTGTGTATCTGTACCCCGAGATCCCTCTGCCCCTCTACCACATTTAGACTCTTACTTTCCAAGGAGTATGTGGCCTCCTTATTCCTTATCTCTCTGTATTATTAAAAACCTTACAAGGCTGCTCACATCCTGTTGTTTCAAATTTAGGTTACATTTCTCATTCAACATTTCCTATTGTAAATTGTCACATCAGTATTTCTCATTCAATTTTGCTATGTCAACTGTCACGCTGTAGTTGCAGTTTCTGGCCACCGAGTGAACAGTGAACTTCAAAAATCGCTCTCCCAGTATATCTGTGTTGGAATGTGTGTGTGTGTGTGTATGGTGTATGTGTATATATGTGTGTAGTGTGTATGTGTGTATATATGTGTGTATATGTGTATGTGTGTTTATGTATATATGTGCTGGGATGTGTGTGGTGTATGTGTATATGTGTGTGAATGTGTATATTTGCATGTATGTATGTGTGTGGTGTGTATGTATGTGTGTTTATATATATGTGTTGGGATGTGTGTGAGTATATGTATGTGGTGTGTGTATGGTGTATGTGTGTGTATGTATGTGTGTATATGTCCATATGTGTTTATGTATATATGTGTTGGGATGTGTGTGTATGTAGGTGGTGTGTGTATGGTGTGTGTATATGTGTGTGTGTATGTTTATGTATATATGTGTTGGGATGTGTGTGTGCATGCATGTGGTGTGTGTATGGTGTATGTGTATATGTGTATGTGTGTATATGTGTGTGTATGTTTATGTATATATGTGCAGTGTATGTGTCAGAAATAGAGTTGATTAGTTTTGCCTTGACCCTTATTGTCTGACTCCACGTTCTGAAATACTGTTTAATTGGATAAAGAATGATTTACAAGGCGGGGGAAACTAGCTCCAAACCCAAAGGTTAAATGATGCATCGGTCAGGTGGGGATCGCGTTATGTGCATCACTTCATTGAGATGTGAGGCTGAGGATTTTAAAAAAATTATTATTCATTCATGGAATGTGGGCGTCGCTGGCGAGGCCGGCATTTATTGCCCATCCCTAATTGCCCTTGAGAAGGTGGTGGTGAGCCGCCTTCTTGAACCGCTGCAGTCCGTGTGGTGAAGGTTCTCCCACAGTGCTGTTAGGAAGGGAGTTCCAGGATTTTGACCCAGCGACGATGAAGGAACGGCGATATATTTCCAAGTCGGGATGGTGTGTGACTTGGAGGGGAACGTGCAGGTGGTGTTGTTCCCATGTGCCTGCTGCCCTTGTCCTTCTAGGTGGTAGAGGTCGCGGGTTTGGGAGGTGCTGTCGAAGAAGCCTTGGCGAGTTGCTGCAGTGCATCCTGTGGATGGTGCACACTGCAGCCACAGTGCGCTGGTGGTGAAGTGAGTGAATGTTTAGGGTGGTGGATGGGGTGCCAATCAAGCGGGCTGCTTTGTCCTGGATGGTGTCGAGCTTCTTGAGTGTTGTTGGAGCTGCACTCATCCAGGCAAGTGGAGAGTATTCCATCCACTCCTGACTTGTGCCTTGTTGACGGTGGAGAGTCAGGAGGTGAGTCACTCGGCATGGAATTTTACAGCACAGAAGGAGGCCATTTGGCCCGTCGGGCCTGTGCCAGTTCGTTGAAAGACCTCCAATTAATCCCACTCTCCGCCCACCCGGCTCTTTCCCTATTGCCCTGCAATTTTTCCTTTTCAAATATTGATCCGATTCCCTTTTGAAAGTTATTATTGAATCTGCTTCCACCGCCCTTTCAGGCAGTGAATTCCAGATCATAACAACTCGCCTCTGACCTGCTCAAGTAGCCACTGCATTTATGTGGCTGGCCCAGTTCATTCACTCACTCACTCGCTCCCATCTATCTGTCCATCCATCTATTCTCTCTCTCATTCTCTCTATCTCTATCTCCCTTTCAATCTTTCTTTCAATTTATCTATTTGTATGTCCAGCTATCTCTCTCTGCCTATCCTTCAATCTATCTCTTTCTATCTCTCCCTATCTAATTTACTCTCTAGATTTCTGTCTGTATCTATCTATTTATCTTTCCATTGCTCTCTTTCTGTCTATATCTCTCTAACTGACGTCCGTTCTATATTTCCTTCTATCTCTATTTCTTTATCTCTGTTTCGCTCTTTCTCTATCCCTCTTTCTCTCGCAGTCTTCTATTCCTCTCTATCTCGTACTTTCTATCTGCTATCTACTCTCTATCTTTCTCTTTATCTATCCTCCTCTCTATCCCAGTGAGATGCAGATCGGATACTAAGCAAAGCAGCAGTTATGAAAAAAATAACCAGAAACCAACAGAAAACAGAACTAAGGAGAAAGGGAATTAAAAAGGGAGCAAAAGTAACAGGGAAACTGAAATATTGAATCCCTTACAGAGAGAAAGATAATTCAGTCGTCCTGTGAAACAGAGAGACATCTTGGAGAAGATTCATGCTGAATAAACGCCTGGAATCTCAATGAAAGGAGAGAAAGGGTTAAAAGGGATTTGAAGAGTGGGGAGTCCAGAACCCGATTTAAACCCTCGGGTTTTAATTTTATTGCTTAAGACATTCGAATTCAATAAAGATTTTTATCAAACTCTCTTTAAGAGAAAAAGAAAAAACAATAGTAAATGATGGGAATAATTTAAACACCTCTCCACACAAGACAAACCCAATGCACAATGAAGACAGTGACTTACAGTCAGAGACACCAGTCCTTACACAGTTATACAGAAACAGGAGAACTACATACACAGACTTTAAACAGGGCAATGTCAACCCTGCAGAAAATATTTATAATCCAAAAAAATAAATAAATAACATTTGCTTCTCGATTGCTTTCATTTGCGTCCCCCCACAACTGTCTTTTTCAAAGTTAGATTTTTTAATATGTACATGATTTGTTATTTTACTAAACAGCAACATATCGTTTAGTTTTTGTTTGGGGAGGTCAAATAAATAAATTCAGGGTTTGTCGGGGATTTCTGGAGCAGCTTTTTCTCGGCGAGGAGTCGCTCTCTCTCTCTCTCTCTCTCCCGGTTCACGCTTTCGTGCAGAAGGCACGCAGGGAGGGAATTGTGAGAGAAATTCCTCCTGGTTAACCAATTTAATAAACGAACGAGAATGGATCAGTTCTCTCCCCGGGGGGGCTGGAAATAAGTGAACTGGGAGTTTAAAAAACTAGGAACACCCCAGCTCTTGGTAGGATTGTGTTTGTTTAAAGTATATTTTAAATTATAAATTATAAATTGTTTATGAGTGAAATCTGAAGGGTTTCAATTGTGGTTTTTAGAACTGGTTGAATTTTGTAACTGAATTAGGAAAAACACTTTGTTATTTTGTGAATTTTTACTTTTAAAAGGACAGGAGTTGCTGGGAAAAGCTGTTAAACTTCCTTTGTGTTTGAGATTCTCACCCATGTTTGTGCGTCCAGTACTCTTCTGTTCTGAGTGCAGAGGGGACAGAGCTTGAGAGACGCTGAGTGCATCAGGAGTCTGAACTTGTGCTTATTGAGACAGGCAGGGAACCAGAGAGATAGAGAGGCTGGCAGGGGAAAAGAGAGGTACAGAGAGAGAGAGAGATACATAGAGAGAGGGAGACAGAGAGAGAGAGAGACAAATACAG
>NC_090366.1:7930615-8013115 GCF_035084215.1 Heptranchias perlo | reverse complement strand
GACAGAATGTACAGCACAGAAACAGGCCATTCGGCCCCTCTGGTCTGTGCTGGTGTTTATGCTCCACACGAGCCTCCTCCCTCCCTACTTCATCTCACCCTATCACCATATCCTTCTATTCCTTTCTCCCTCATGTGTTTATCCAGCTTCCCCTTAAATCCATCGATGTTATTCGCCTCAACTACTCCTTGTGGGAACGAGTTCCAGGTGGACTGACACCTCCAGTGTCCAATTCTGTTACCTGTTCTATCCTGCATTTGATTGGTAACAGAATAACTGTCCACCCTGCCCTGGGGTTAACTGACTGACTCTGACCGTTCATTGCAAGCGTCAGCCGTGGGTCTCACTCTCGCCTCCGAGTCGGAAGGTCGTGGGTTCGAGCCCCCACTCCGGAGACTCGAGCCCCACAATCCAGGCCGACACTCCCAGTGCCGGTACCGAGGGAGCGCTGCACTGTCGGAGGCGCCGTCTTTCGGATGAGACGTTAAACCGAGGGCCCCCGTCTGCCCCTCTCGGGTGGACGTAAAAGATCACACGGCCGCTATTGCGAAGAAGAGCAGGGGGGAGTTCTCCCCGGTGTCCTGGTCAATATTTATCCCTCGACCAACATCACGAAAAAAACAGATTATCTGGTCATTTATCGCATTGCTGTTTGTGGGATCTTGCTGTGCGCAAATTGGCTGCCGTGTTTCCTACATTGCAACAGTGAGTACACTTCAAAAAGTACTTAATTGGCTGTAAAACGCTTTGGGACATCCTGAGAACGTGGCAGCCAAATTGTGCACAGCAAGATCCCACAAACAGCAATGAGCTAAATGACCAGATAATCTGTTTTTCAGTGATGTTGGTCGAGGGATAAATATTGGCCCCAGGACACCGGGGAGAACTCCCCCCTGCTCTTCTTTGAACAGTGGCGACGGGGCCCACGGTTTAACGTCTCATCCGAAAGACGGCACCTGCGGCAGTGCAGCGCTCCCTCGGTACCGGCACCGGGAGCGTCGGCCTGGATTGTGGGGCTCGAGTCTCTGGGGCGGGGGCTCGAAACCCCCGACCTTCCGACTCAGAGGTCAGAGTGCGAGCCGCAGGCTGACGTTGTGAGCAGCCTGAGGCCTAGTTGACCTGAAGAGAGGGAGGGAGGGGCTGAAATTCTTCCCTGACTAACGCTGCCCCTCCAGCTTCCCCCTCCCCACTGACCAACCCCCCAACCCCGGTTACGTGACTGCGATCCCACACATGTACACCAAGTAGTGTTTGTTAAAGAGTGCAAGAGCAATTAATACACCCATTGGCCTGTACAGTAATCTCTGCTCACTCACTCACCAAAGCCTCAGCTTGTAAACATCCTTCCCCTTGCCTCTAGAGGGGCAGGAGTGCAGGTTAGATGCCTCTTGCCAGCTAATTAAGCCATCCCTGCCCGAGTACGTTGGCTGCCAGGCAACGAACCTCTCAGCTGGCAAGCTGAGAAACTCGCTGACGACAAAAACAAGCTCTTGTTACAGAGAGGCCTGTGATTGTGGCACTTAAACCAGGAGAGAGGGAGCGAGGGGGGAGGGAGAGAGGGAGAGGGGGAGGAGAGAGGAGGGAGAGGGAGAGAGAGAGAGGGAGCGAGAGGGAAGGGAAGGAGGGAGCGAGGGGGAAGGGAGAGGGAGAGGGGGAGAGAGGGGAAGAGGAGAGTGGGAGGAGGGAGAGGGAGAGAGGGAGCGAGGGGGAGGGAGAGGGGAAGAGAGGGAGAGGGAGAAGGAGAGTGAGAGAGAGGTAGAGTGGGAGGGAGAGAGAGGAGGAGAGATGGAGGGGCAGGGAGGGGGTGAGGGGGAGGAAGAGGGAGAGGAAGGGGAGAGGAGGGCAGAGGAGAAGGGAGAGGGAAGAGAGGGTTAGAGAGAGGGTGGGAGGAGAGAGGGAGGGAGAGAATGGGCGAGGGAAGAGGAGGGAGAGGGAGGGGGAGGGAAAGGGAGAGAGTGAGAGGGAGGGGGAGGAAAAGGGAGAGAGGGAGAGGGGAGGGAAAGGGAGAGAGGGAGAGGGAGAGGGGAGGAAGAGGGAGAGGAAGAGGGAGAGAGTGGGGGAGGGGGAGATGGAGAGGGAGAGGAAGGGGAGGAGAGAGGAGAGGGAGGGAGAGAGGGAGAGGGCGAGGGAGGGAGAGGGAGAGAAAGGGGGAGGGAAAGGGAGGGAGAGGGAGGGGGAGGGAAAGTGAGAGAGAGAGGAGAGGAAGAGGGAGAGAGTGGGGGAGGGGTGATGGAGAGGGAGAGGCAGGGGAGGAGAGAGGTGAGGGAGAGAGAGAGGGTGAGTGAGAAGGAGGGAGGGGGAGGGAGAGGGAGGGAGAGAGAGAGAGGGTGAGGGAGGGGGAGGGAGGGGGAGGGAGGGAGAGAGAGTGGGAGAGAGCGAGAGCGAGAGGAAGGGCGGGTGAGGGAGAGAGAGAGGGAGAGGGAGGGAGTGGGGGAGGGGTGATGGAGAGGGAGAGGCAGGGGAGGAGAGAGGTGAGGGAGAGAGAGAGGGTGAGTGAGAAGGAGGGAGGGGAGGGAGGGGGAGGGAGAGGGAGGGAGAGAAAGAGGGGGGGAGGGAGGGAGGGGGAGGGAGGGAGAGAGAGAGGGGGAGAGGGGGAGGGAGGGGGAGGGAGGGAGAGAGGGAGAGTGAGGGTGGGTGAGGGAGAGAGAGCAACAGAGACAGAGGCAGAGAGAGAGAGAAGTTTTAACTCGTGCTGTGGGGTTGAGATTCTCAGCAGTGCAGCTCACAGACAGACAGACAGACAGACAGACAGACAGACGTTGATATACCTGCCGCCTCCCCCTCTGTCCCCCCCGCTCCCTCTCACTCCCTTCACCGGACAACCTGGCCAAGTGAGAGGCAGCCATGGGGGCAGAGCTATCCCAGGATCCACTGCGGCGGCGAAACCCCTCTATCAAACCGTGTTGGGGCTCAGGGCGGGCGCGGAAAGTGCCGGAACCTCGCAGGGTGACTCGAGCCTCGGGTCCGGGTGACCACCATCCCCTTGAGCTGGCTCAGAGTCCCTCCCCTCACCCCACACCGCCTACAACGACAACCTGCATTTACATAGCGCCTTTAACGTAGTAAAACGTCCCGAGGGGCTTCACGGGGAGCGATTATCAGACAGAATTTGACACCGAGCCCCATAAGGAGATATTAGGGACAGCTGACCAAAAGCTCGGTCAAAGAGGCAGGTTTTGAGGAGCGTCTTAAAGGAGGAGAGAGAGGCGGAGAGGTTTAGGGAGGGAATTCCAGAGCTCGGGGCCCAGGCGGCTGAAGGCACGGCCGCCAATGGCGGAGCGATGGAAATCGGGGGGCGCGCAAGAGGCCGGAATCGGAGGAGCGCAGAGATCTCGGAGGGTCGTAGGAGGTCACGGAGATAGGGAGCGGGGGGGTGGGGGGGCAAGAAATAGGGGAGCTCGAGGGCGAAGAGGATTTGTGCGGTCCTCACCCGGTCGCAGAGCCTGCTGCTCAATCGTCCTCCGGTGCGGTTTTTTCACGCCGTGCCGGATGGAGCTCTGGGCGTGGGCCGGAAACGGAACACTCAGGTGATTTCTTGGTAGTGGGCGGGAGGGAATTTTCCCCGAAAGAAACCAGCGGCAGACGACAAACGGCGTGTCTTGCCTGAGCTGGCACGTCTTCCGCCTGACAGAAAGAAAAGGTGGAACAGATTCAGCAGTCTAGGCCCGGCCTGCGAGGAGCCTTCTTTGTTGTGGTTTCGGTGCCTCTCGCATGCTCTTGGTTTTAATATAACATCCGGCCGACCACAGACACAGTGAGATACACACACACACACACACACACACACACAGTCTCACACACACACACACACACTGTCACACACACACACACACACACACACTGTCACACACACACACACACACACACACACACACAGTCTCACACACACACACACACACACACACTGTCACACACACACACACACACACACTGTCACACACACACACACACTGTCACACACACACACACTGTCACACACACACACACACTGTCACACACACACACACACACACACACTGTCACACACACACACACACACACACACTGTCACACACACACACACACACACACACACTGTCATACACACACACACACACTGTCACACACACACACACACACTGTCACACACACACACACACACACACACACTGTCACACACACACACACACTGTCACACACACACACACACACACACAGTCACACACACACACACACACACACTGTCACACACACACACACTGTCACACACACACACACACACACACACAGTCACACACACACACTGTCACACACACACACACGCACACACTGTCACACACACACACACTGTCACACACACACACACACACACACACTGTCACACACACACACACACACTGTCACACACACACACACTGTCACACACTGTCACACCACACTGTCACACACACACACACTGTCACACACACACACACACACACTGTCACACACACACACACACACACACTGTCACACATACACACACTGTCACACACACACACTGTCACACACACACACTGTCACACACACACACACACTGTCACACACACACACACACACTGTCACACACTGTCACACACACACTGTCACACACACACACACACTGTCACACACACACACACTGTCACACACTGTCACACCACACTGTCACACACACACACACTGTCACACACACACACACACACACTGTCACACACACACACACTGTCACACACACACACACTGTCACACACTGTCACACACACACACACACTGTCACACACACACACACTGTCACACATTGTCACACACACACACACACTGTCACACACACACACACTGTCACACACACACACACACTGTCACACACACACACACACACACACACACTGTCACACACACACACACACTGTCACACACACACACACTGTCACACACTGTCACACACACACTGTCACACACACACACACTGTCACACACACACACACACTGTCACACACACACACACACTGTCACACACACACACACACACTGTCACACACACACACACACACACACACTGTCACACACACACACACACTGTCACACACACACACACACACACACTGTCACACACACACACACACACTGTCACACACACACACACACACACACACTGTCACACACACACACACACACTGTCACACACACACACACACACACACACTGTCACACACACACACACTGTCACACACACACACACACACACACACACTGTCACACACACACACACACACACACACACTGTCACACACACACACACACACACACACTGTCACACACACACACTGTCACACACACACACACACACACACTGTCACACACACACACTGTCACACACACACACACACACACACACTGTCACACACACACACACACACACTGTCACACACACACACACACACACACTGTCACACACACACACTGTCACACACACACACACACACACACTGTCACACACACACACACACACTGTCACACACACACACACACACACACACACTGTCACACACACACACTGTCACACACACACACACACACACACACACTGTCACACACACACACACACACTGTCACACACACACACACACACACACTGTCACACACACACACTGTCACACACACACACACACACACACTGTCACACACACACACACACACACACACTGTCACACACACACACACACACTGTCACACACACACACACACACACACACACTGTCACACACACACACACACACACTGTCACACACACACACACACACACACACTGTCACACACACACACTGTCACACACACACACACACACACTGTCACACACACACACACACACACACACTGTCACACACACACACACACTGTCACACACACACACACACACACACACACACTGTCACACACACACACTGTCACACACACACACACACACACACTGTCACACACACACACACACACACTGTCACACACACACACACACACACTGTCACACACACACACACACACACACACACACACACACACTGTCACACACACACACTGTCACACACACACACACACACACACACACTGTCACACACACACACACACACTGTCACACACACACACACACACACACACTGTCACACACACACACTGTCACACACACACACACACACAGTCACACACACACACACACTGTCACACACACACACACACACTGTCACACACACACACACTGTCACACACACACACACACACACTGTCACACACACACACACACACACTGTAACACACACACACACACACACTGTCACACACACACACACACACACTGTCACACACACACACACACACACACACTGTCACACACACACACACACACACACACTGTCACACACACACACACACTGTCACACACACACACACACACACACTGTCACACACACACACACACACTGTCACACACACACACACACACAGACTGTCACACACACACACACACACACACACACACTGTCACACACACACACTGTCACACACACACACACACACTGTCACACACACACACACACACACTGTCACACACACACACTGTCACACACACACACACACACACACTGTCACACACACACACACACACACTGTCACACACACACACTGTCACACACACACACACACACACACACTGTCACACACACACACTGTCACACACACACACACACACACACTGTCACACACACACACTGTCACACACACACACACACACTGTCACACACACACACACACACACACACACTGTCACACACACACACACACACTGTCACACACACACACACACACACACTGTCACACACACACACTGTCACACACACACACACACACACACTGTCACACACACACACACACACACTGTCACACACACACACTGTCACACACACACACTGTCACACACACACACACACACACACACTGTCACACACACACACACACACACTGTCACACACACACACACACACACTGTCACACACACACACACACACACACTGTCACACACACACACACTGTCACACACACACACTGTCACACACACACACACACACACACACACTGTCACACACACACACTGTCACACACACACACACACACACTGTCACACACACACACACACACACACTGTCACACACACACACTGTCACACACACACACACACACACTGTCACACACACACACACACACTGTCACACACACACACACACTGTCACACACACACACTGTCACACACACACACACACACACACACACACTGTCACACACACACACTGTCACACACACACTGTCACACACACACACACACACACACTGTCACACACACACACTGTCACACACACACACTGTCACACACACACACACACACTGTCACACACACACACTGTCACACACACACACACACACACTGTCACACACACACACACACACACTGTCACACACACACACACACACACTGTCACACACACACACTGTCACACACACACACACACACACTGTCACACACACACACACACACACTGTCACACACACACACACACACACTGTCACACACACACACACACACACTGTCACACACACACACACACACTGTCACACACACACACACACACACACACTGTCACACACACACACTGTCACACACACACACACACACACACACTGTCACACACACACACTGTCACACACACACACACACACTGTCACACACACACACACACACACACACACACTGTCACACACACACACTGTCACACACACACACACACACTGTCACACACACACACACACACACACACACTGTCACACACACACACTGTCACACACACACACACACACACTGTCACACACACACACTGTCACACACACACACACACACTGTCACACACACACACACACACACACACACTGTCACACACACACACTGTCACACACACACACACACACACTGTCACACACACACACACACACACTGTCACACACACACACTGTCACACACACACACACACACACACACTGTCACACACACACACACACACACTGTCACACACACACACACACACTGTCACACACACACACACACTGTCACACACACACACTGTCACACACACACACACACACACACTGTCACACACACACACTGTCACACACACACACACACACTGTCACACACACACACACACACACACACACTGTCACACACACACACTGTCACACACACACACACACACACTGTCACACACACACACACACACACTGTCACACACACACACTGTCACACACACACACACACACACACACACTGTCACACACACACACACACACACTGTCACACACACACACACACACACACTGTCACACACACACACTGTCACACACACACACACACACACACTGTCACACACACACACTGTCACACACACACACACACACACTGTCACACACTTCCTCCCCACAATGTCACTTTATGAGTTCCTGCATGGCGCCCAGTCGCCAACTGAGAGAGAGAGAGAAAGAAAGAGAGAAAGAGAGAGAGAAAGAAAGAGAGAACGGAAGGGAGAACGAGAGAGAGAACGACGGAAGGAGGGAAAGAAAGAAGGAAAGAGAGAGAGAGAAAGAGAGAGAAAGAAAGAAGGAAAGAGAGAGAGAGAAAGAGAGAGAGAAAGAAAGAGAGAACGGAAGGGAGAACGAGAGAGAGAACGACGGAAGGAGGGAAAGAAAGAAGGAAAGAGAGAGAGAGAAAGAGAGAGAAAGAAAGAAGGAAAGAGAGAGAGAGAAAGGACGAGAGAAAGAGAGAGAGAAAGAAAGAGAGAATGAAAGGGAGAACGAGAGAGAGAACGACAGAAGGAGGGAAAGAAAGAAGGAAAGAGAGAGAGAGAAAGGAAGAAAGAAAGAGAGGGAAATCAAAGGAAGGACTTGCCTTTCTGTCGCGCCTTTCAAGACCTCAGGACATCCCAAAGTGCTTTACAGCCAATTTTTTTGCAGTGTAGTCGCTGTTTTTAATGTAAGAAACGCAGCAGCCAAATTGCGCACAGCAAGATCCCACAAACAGCAATGTGATAATGACCAGATCATCTGTTTAGACAGCCATCAGCAGCAGGACCACAACACCGAGCACAGGCCGGGGACGGAGCCTGGGCCTTTCCTGCTCCGTGTATGCGTGGGGAGGGCCTCAGTCCCACACTGGGTGGGATCGGGCTCACCGAGCACAGGCCGGGGACGGAGCCTGGGCCTTTCCTGCTCTCTGCGGGGGGGCCTCAGTCCCACACCGGGTGGGATCGGGCTCACCGAGCACAGGCCGGGGACGGAGCCTGGGCCTTTCCTGCTCCGTGTACGTGAGGGGGCCTCAGTCCCACACCGGGTGGGATCGGGCTCACCGAGCACAGGCCGGGGACGGAGCCTGGGCCTTTCCTGCTCCGTGTACGTGGGGGGGCCTCAGTCCCACACCAGGAGGGATCGGGCTCACCGAGCACAGGCCGGGGACGGAGCCTGGGCCTTTCCTGCTCCGTGTACGTGAGGGGGCCTCAGTCCCACATCGGGTGGGATCGGGCTCACCGAGCACAGGCCGGGGACGGAGCCTGGGCCTTTCCTGCTCTCTGTGGGGGGGGCCCTCAGTCCCACACCGGGTGAGATCAGCTCCCTCAGATAATCTGTTTTAGTGATGTTGGGAGAGGGATAATTATTGGCCATCTTTCTACGAAACACTTTATAGCCTTCCAGCTTGAACATCGAGTTTAATAATCTTCAGATCTTAAGCCAGGCTCCCATTTTCCTCTGGGACAGCAGGTGCTGGTAATGGAGGACGGGCTGCGCCAGAGTCGCTGGGAGCAGAGACGGTGCGGGCTGGTTTTTGGGGTGGGGATTCCCTTATCAGTACACGGCCGATGGGGGGTGGTCCGCACTCTTGGGTTCTCCCTGCGTTTTCTGCGCCACATTCCTGGGCCATGAGAACATAAGAAATAGGAGCAGGGGTAGGCCATTCGGCCCCTCGAGCCTGCTCCGCCATTCAATCAGATCATGGCTGATCTTCGACCTCAACTCCACTTTCCCGCCCGATCCCCATATCCCTTGATTCCCCGAGAGTCCGAAAATCTATCGATCTCAGCCTTGAATATACTCAACACGGGAGCCTTCCCCAGAGTTTCCAACCTTCCCTCCCCCTCTACTATTCTGCTGTGACCTTTTACAGCTCCTGAGGGTCCATCTTTCTCTGTTTACCTGTCCCATTACCACCCCCTTTCGCCTTGCACCATCATCCCTTTTCTCATTCAATCACTCCTGCCCTCCACTCGATCACAACCCTTCTGTTCTTTCCTCCCCTCCCCTTCCTCCTCCCCTCACCAATGACTCTTCTTTGTGAGTAGGATTGGCAAGGCTGCCATTATTGGCCCAGACCAGGTAAGGGCGAGGGAGTCAAGGACACCAGTGAACCAGTTGGGTTTTTAACACAATCCGACTGATTCACGGTCACTTTATTTGGTGCCAGATTACCAGATCCAACTCCGCCAGATGGGATTTGTTCTGGCCACCGCACCTCAGGAAGGATATATTGGCCTTGGAGGGGGTGCAGCGCAGTCTCACCGCAATGATACCGGGGCTAAAAGGGTTAAATTATGGGGAGAGGTTGCACAGAGTAGACTTGTATTCCCTCGAGTGTAGAAGATTGAGGGATGATCTAATCGAGGTGTTTTAAGATGATTGAAGGATTCGATAGGGTAGATAGAAACTATTTTCTCTGGTGGGGGGAGTCCAGAACAAGAGGGCGTAACCTTAAAATTAGAGCCAGGCCGTTCAGGGGTGATGTCAGGAAGCACTTCTTCACACAAAGGGGATTGGGAATCAGTTGAATGCGTGGCTGGAGAGGTGGTGCAGGAGGGAGGGCTTTAGATTCCTGGGGCATTGGGACCGGTTCTGGGGGAGGTGGGACCCGTACAGGCCGGACGGGATGCTCCTCAATGGAGCTGGGACCAATATCCTCGCGGGGATGTTCGCTGGTGCTGTGGGAGGGGGGGTTTAAACTAATGTGGCAGGGGGATGGGCACCAGGATGTAGCATTAGAAAGGAGAAACAGGATTGGGAGAGACAGATAGGACCAGAGCAAGTAATAGTACAGTATTAGGTGGGATCAGACCAAGAGAGAGTGAAAGACAGTCTAAGACTGGTTTGCAGTGCATGTGTGTAAACGCACAAAGTGTGGTAAACAAGGTCGGTGAGCTGCGGGTGCAAATAGTCACATGGGAATACGATGTTGTGGCGATAACGGAGACCTGGCTCAAAAAAGGGCAGGATTGGAAACTAAATATTCCTGGATACAAGATGTTCAGGAAAGAGAGGGAAGGAAAGAAAGGAGGGGGGTGGTGGCAGTATTGATTAAGGAGAATATTGCAGTGCTGGAGAGAGAGGATGTCCTGGAGGGGTCAAGGACAGAATCTATTTGGTTAGAGTTAAGAAACAATAGAGGTGCCATTACACTACTGGGTGTATTCTATAGGTCACCAACTAGTGGGAAGGATATAGAGGAGCAAATTTGCAGGGAAATTACAGAGAGGTGCAAAAGCCATAGAGCAGTGATAACTGGGGACTTCAACTACCCTAATATAGACTGGGATAACAATAATAATATAAGGGGCAAAGAGGGGGAGGAATTTTTGAAGTGTGTTCAGGAGAACTTTCTTGATCAGTACGTTTCTGGCCCGACGAGGAAGGAGGCATTGCTGGACTTGGTTCTAGGGAATGAGATGGGCCAAGTGGAGCAAGTGTCAGTGGGGGAGCATTTAGGGAACAGCGATCATAATATCATAAGGGTTAGAATAACTATGGAAAAGGACATGGACCATTCTAAAGTAAAAATACTCAATTGGAGGAGGGCCAATTTCAGTGGGATGAGAACGGATCTGACCCGGGTAAATTGGAATCAAAGATTGACAGGCAAAACTGTAATTGAACAGTGGGCGGCCTTTAAGGAGGCGATGGTTCGGGTACAGTCTAGGGACATTCCCACCAGGGGGAAAGGTAGGGCAACTAAAGCCAGAGCTCCCTGGATGACAAAGGAGATAGTGAGTAAGATGAAATGGAAAAAAGGGGCGTATGGCAGATGTCAGGTTGATAACACAAGTGAGAACCAGGCAGAATATAGAAAGTTCAGAGGGGAAGTGAAAAAGGAAATAAGAGGGGCAAAGAGAGAGTCGGAGAATAGACTGGCGGACAACATAAAAAGGAATCCAAAAGTCTTCTATAGGCAGTAAACGGGTAGTAAGAGGAGGGGTGGGGCCGATTAGGCAGTGGGCATGGCCGAGGTACTAAATGAGTACTTTGCATCTGTCTTTACCAAGGAAGAAGATGCTGCCAGAGTCTCAGTAAAGGAAGATATAATTGAGATACTGGATGGGCTAAAAATTGATAATGAAGAGGTACTAGAAAGGCTAACAGTGAG
Organism: Heptranchias perlo; assembly: GCF_035084215.1. NCBI lineage: Eukaryota > Metazoa > Chordata > Chondrichthyes > Hexanchiformes > Hexanchidae > Heptranchias > Heptranchias perlo. The sequence continues at coordinate 8,000,622 of NC_090366.1, read as the reverse complement.
GAGGATAGTGATAGACTTCAAGAGAAAAAAGACAGTCTGGTGGAATGGGCGGACACGTGGCAGATGAAATTTAACGCAGAAAAATGCAAAGTGATACATTTCGGTAGGAAGAACGAGGAGAGACAATATAAACTAGAGGGCACAACTCTAAAAGGGGTACAGGAACAGAGAGATCTGAGGGTATATGTGCACAAATCATTGAAGGTGGCAGGGCAGGTTGAGAAAGTGGTTAAAAAAGCATACAGGATCCTGGGCTTTATAAATAGAGGCATAGAGTACAAAAGTATGGAAGTCATGATGAACCTTTATAAAACACTGGTTCGGCCACAACTGGAGCATTGTGTCCAGTTCTGGGCACCGCACTTCAGGAAAGATGTGAAGGCCTTAGAGAGGGTGCAGAAGAGATTTACTGGAATGATTCCAGGGATGAGGGACTTTAGTTACGTGGATAGACTGGAGAAGCTGGGAATGTTCTCCTTGGAACAGAGACGGTTGCGAGGAGATTTGATCGAGGTGTTCAAAATCATGAAGGGTCCAGACAGAGTAGATAGAGAGAAACTGCTCCCAAGAACCAGAGGACATAGATTTAAGGTGATTGGCAAAAGAAGCAAAGACGGCATGAGGAAAAACTTTTTCACACAGCGAGTGGTTAGGATCTGGAATACACTGCCCGAGGGGATGGTGGAGGCAGATTCAATCATGGCCTTCAAAAGGGAACTGGATAAGTACTTGAAAGGAAAAATGTGCAGGGCTACGGGGAAAGGGCGGGGTGAGTGGGACTAGCTGGATTGCTCTTGCATAGAGCCAGCAGGGACTCGATGGGCCGAATGGCCTCCTTCCGTGCTGTAACCTTTCTCTGATTCTATGATTCGAAGCGCTTCTTCACACAAAGGGGAGTGGAAATCTGGAACTCTCTTCCCCCCAAAGTTGTTGAGGCTGGGGGTCAATTGTAGCTTTAATGACTGCGTTGGATGGATTTTTATTGGGTAAGGGTATCGAGGGATACGGAGCAAAGGCGGGAAAATGGAGTTGAGGTACAGGTCAGCCGTGATCTAATTGAAAGGTGGAACAGGCTCAAGGGGCTGAATGGCCTCCTCCTGCTCCTATTGAGTAGAATGGGCCTATACTCTCTGGAGTTTAGAAGAATGAGAGGTGATCTCATTGAAAGATATAAGATTCTGAGGGGGCTTGACAGGGGTAGATGCTGAGAGGCTGTTTCCCCTGGCTGGAGAGTCTAGAACTAGAGGGCATAGTCTCAGGATAAGGGGTCGGCCATTTAGGACTGAGATGAGGAGGAATTTCTTCACTCAGAGGGTTGTGAATCTTTGGAATTCTCTACCCCAGAGGGCTGTGGATGCTCAGTCATTGAGTACATTCAAGACTGAGATCGATAGATTTTTGGACTCTAGGGGAATCAAGGGATATGGGGATCGGGCAGGAAAGTGGAGTTGAGGTCAAAGATCAGCCATGATCTGATTGAATGGCGGAGCAGGCTCGAGGGGCCGTACGGCCTACTCCTGCTCCTATTTCTTATGTTCTTATGTTTTTAACAGATGTGAGGGGCTGAATGGCCTCCTCCTATTTGTGCATAACAGACTCATAGTGCTGAAAGGCATCCTCCTGTTCGTACACAATTGACTCGAGGGGCTGAATGGCCTCCTCCTGTTCGTACATAACACATTCGAGGGGCTGAATGGCCTCCTCCTGTTCGTACATAACACATTCGAGGGGCTGAATGGCCTCCTCCTGTTCGTACATAACACATTCGAGGGGCTGAATGGCCTCCTCCTGTTCGTACATAACACATTCGAGGGGCTGAATGGCCTCCTCCTGTTCCCATCAACTCAGGACTCAGAAGTTTTAAGTCCAGGGCGGAACCATTCTCTCTGGGCAAACGGGCCACGTACCTCGGCCAAAGGGACGCCAATCTTCACCTGTCCGCCCAGTGGGATATTCAACCCTGGGGAGGGCGGGGGCATCGCGGACTTTCCCCGACATCGAACACACTAACACGCACGCGCACAATCCCGTCAGTGCCGTGCAGGGCGGTGGCTGGGTCCGAGCTCTTCCAGCTCAGAACCTGAGGGCGATCGATGTGTGGAGCCCACCTCTTCTTGGAATCTTTCTCTGTGGAGAGAACCACAGTGATGTAGTTCGAAGAGGAGCCCCACACACACACACACACACACACACACACACACACAGAGCGATAAAGGCCCGGGTTCCATGACTGGCCTGTGCCGAATTACCTGATCTCGCATGGCAACGGAGTTTCAGATGAGTTGATGGTTACAGAGGGCGGAGGGTGGGAGCCCGGCCCGGGGTGGGGGAGTGAGGATTGGAATCCTCGAGTTTGGGGGGTAACGAAGGCACGGATGAGGGTTTGAGCAGCAGATGAAGTATCTATTTGTTGTACAATTTTCAGGACATGGATGGGAGTGGGACTAATTGGACAGCTCCTCCAAAGAGCTGGCACAGGCACGATGGGCCGAAGGGCCTCCTTCTGTGCTGTCTGATTCCGCGACTGTTGTTTGAGGATCGCGAACGTGAAACTGACTGAATTGAACCGCCTTGCTGCGTTACTGAAGTGTGAGTAAAGAGCTCCTCGGTGTAATCGCTTCCCCGGGGGGTGGGGTGGGTGGGTGAGAGAATCAGGTCCCTGGTCCCTCCTCGGGACCTCCAGCTCCCTCTGCATCTTCTGGCTGAGAGGTCGGGCGATGAGCCTGGAGCTTTGGATCTCACTGAACCGCACACCTGCAGTCAGCACGAGGCAGCTCCGTCACTGCTGCCCCCCGTATCCTAACTCGCACCGAGTCCCGTTCACCCATCACCCCCCCTGTGCTCGCTGACCTACATTGGCTCCCGGTCCGGGAACGCCTCGATTTTAAAATTCTCATCCTTGTGTTCAAATCCCTCCATGGCCCTCGCCCCCCCTCCCTATCTCTGTAACCTCCTCCAACCCCTACAACCCCCCGAGATCTCTGCGCTCCTCCAATTCCGGCCTCTTGCGCATCCCCCGATTTCCATCGCTCCACCATTGGCGGCCGTGCCTTCAGCTGCCTGGGCCCTAATCTCTGGAATTCCCTCCCTAAACCTCTCCGCCTCTCTCTCCTCCTTTAAGACTCTCCTTAAAACCTACCTCTTTGACCAAGCTTTTGGTCACCTGTCCCAATATCTCCTTATGGGGCTCGGTGTCAAATTTTGTTTGATAATCGCTCCTGTGAAGCGCCTTGGGACGTTTTACTACGTTAAAGGCGCTATATAAATGCAAGTTGTTGTTGTTATTGTCAGGGAGAGTCTCTCCCCCGCCCACCCTCCTCGCACGCCCCTCCGTGTCACCATGCGGGTCCCTGACCAACAGGCCCAAGCGGTGTGGGGCTGATCCCCACACACAGAGCAGGAAATCCCCAGGTCGCATTCCCGGCCTGTGCTGAGTTAGTGTGGGGAGTCGGGGCTATTAGCCCCCTTGGTTTATGGAGCGTGAGATCAGCCAGGATTCCTGCTCCTGACTGCTGTCCAGCGACCGCCCCCACCACCCCTTGCTGGTACACGAGTGCGAGCGAGTGTGTGTGCGAGTGTGTGCGTGTATGTGTGCGAGTGTGTCCGTGCGTGCGTTTGTGTGCGTGTCTATGTGAGTGTGCAAGTGTGTGCATCAGGAGACGGCGCTCACACTTGAATAGTGGGCAGGGGTCCTTCCTTAATGGCGAGACGCTAGGAACTGTGGGGAGCAGAAATCACGAAAAACTAGTGGAGAGGTACAAATAGAAATGTTGGCCTTTATCTCAAGGTCTGGAATATAAAGGGGTGAAGTTATATTGCAGCTGTACAGAGCTCTGGTCAGAGCCCATCTGGAGATACTGCGTTCAGCTCTGGGCCTCAGGAAGGATCTATTGGCCTTGGAGGGGGTGCAGCGCAGATTCACCAGAATAATACCGGGGCTAAAAGGGTTAAATTATGAGGAGAAGTTGCAGAAACTAGGCTCGTATTCCCTTGAATATTGAAGATTAAAGGGGTGATCTAACAGAGGCGGGATCAGCACTCAATCGGCATAGGCCCGGGACGGAGCCTGGGCGTTTCCTGCTGTGTGAGTGGGGCCTCAGTCCCACACCGGGCGTGGCAGCTTGCTGCTCAGCGCCCAGGGACCATGCGACCTTGTTGTTCTGCTCCTCAGGTCCCCCCGGAAAGCTCTGCTCCGCTCACTGTGAGGAACTCGTCCCACAAGAGCCTTGCAGTTCAACTCCTGAGGGGAGGGGTGGTTTGCTGCACTCCCACAAGGAACTCTTGCTATGCTGGCATGGCCTACCATTTGTGGATGCTCTCTTCCCCCAGCAACGCGCACACACACACAGAGAGGCAGGAGTCTCCAGGGGGCAGGAGCAGCAGGCCGGGATTTGGAGATCCAAGCCTGCAATCCTAGCCCCCGGTCTCAGGGCAAGAGGAGGGGTGGGAAGAGGCTCACACAGCGGGATGGGCTGGTGTTGGCCCCATTGCTCGCTCAGCCCTGCCCATCCTTCAGTCCCCCAGCACCGAGGATTGACAGATAATCCAGCACGGACGACGATCGTCCCTCAGGGCCCTGGTTCGAAGGGGGGGGGAAGCCTCCAGTTGTGGCCCGAGGCAGATTCCGAGGTCAGAATTCGGAAACTGGCTGAGGAAGGCATTCTTTGGAGCGGGAGGTGGTTTGGGGGAGAAGCAGAGTCACACAGAGAAGGGCAGGCCCCGATCCCCAGCCTGATCTGAGTTATCGGGAGCTCGACAAATGGTTCAGCCACCCCTGGGTGAGGGAAGGCAAAGGATCAGAAAGTTCCTGCCCCTGATAAATGTCCAGGCTGTGCGTGTGAGTGTGTGTGTGGGTGAGTGTGAGGGTGTACATGTGTGCACGAGAGCATGTACGCGTGTGAATGTGTGTGCCTGTGACGGAGTGTGTGTCTCTGTGACTGTGTGCGTGAGTGATCGTGAGTGTGAACATGTGGGTATGAGTGCATGTATGGGTGTGCATGTACGTGTGAGTGAGTGTGTGTGCGTATTATTGTGTACGACTGAGGGTGTGCACACGAGTCAGAGCGTGTGGGCGAGTGGAAGTGTCATTCACAATCCCCAATTCACAATCCCCGATTCACAATCTCCTATTCACAATTCCCGATTCACAATCCCCGATTCACAATCTTCGATTCACAATCCCCAATTCACAATCCCCGATTCACAATCTCCGATTCACAATTCCCGATTCACAACCCCGATTCACAATCCCCGATTCACAATCTCCTATTCACAATCCCCAATTCACAATCACCTATTCACAATCACCCATTCACAATCACCTATTCACAATCACCCATTCACAATCCCCTATTCACAATCCCCTATTCACAATCCCCTATTCACAATCTCCTATTCACAATCCCCTAATCACAATCCCCTATTCACAATCTCCTATTCACAATCCCCTATTCACAATCCCCTATTCACAATCCACTAATCACAATCCCCTATTCACAATCTCCTATTCACAATCCCCTAATCACAATCCCCTATTCACAATCCCCTATTCACAATCTCCTATTCACAATCCCCTATTCACAATCCCCTAATCACAATCCCCTATTCACAATCTCCTATTCACAATCCCCTAATCACAATCCCCTATTCACAATCCCCGATTCACAATCCCCTATTCACAATCCCCTATTCACAATCCCCTATTCACAATCCCCTATTCACAATCCCATATTCACAATCTCCTATTCACAATCCCCTATTCACAATCCCCTATTCACAATCTCCGATTCACAATCCCCTATTCACATTCTCCTATTCACAATCCCCTATTCACAATCCCCTCTTCACAATCTCCGATTCACAATCCCCTATTCACAATCCCCTATTCACAATCCCCTATTCACAATCCCCTATTCACAATCTCCGATTCACAATCCCGTATTCACATTCTCCTATTCACAATCCCCTATTCACAATCCCCTCTTCACAATCTCCGATTCACAATCCCCTATTCACAATCCCCGATTCACAATCCCCTATTCACAATCCCCTATTCACAATCCCCTATTCACAATCTCCTATTCACAATCCCCGAATCACAATCCCCGATTTACAATCCCCTATTCACAATCCCCTATTCACAATCCCCAATTCACAATCCCCTATTCACAATCCCCTATTCACAATCCCCGAATCACAATCCCCGATTCACAATCCCCTATTCACAATCCCCTATTCACAATCCCTTATTCACAATCCCCGAATCACAATCCCCAATTCACAATCCCCTATTCACAATCTCCTATTCACAATCCCCTATTCACAATCCCCTATTCACAGTCCCCTATTCACAATCCAATATTCACAATCCCCTATTCACAATCCCCTATTCACAATCCCCTATTCACAATCCCATATTCACAATCCCCTATTCACAATCCCCTATTCACAATCCCCTATTCACAATCCCCGATTCACAATCACCTATTCACAATCCCCGATTCACAATCCCATATTCACAATCCCCTATTCACAATCCCCTATTCACAATCTCCTAATCACAATCCCCTATTCACAATCCCCTATTCACAATCCCCTATTCACAATCTCCTATTCACAATCTCCTATTCACAATCCCCTATTCACAGTCCCCTATTCACAATCCCCGATTCACAATCCCATATTCACAATCCCCTATTCACAATCCCCTATTCACAATCTCCTATTCACAATCCCCTATTCACAATCTCCTATTCACAATCTCCTATTCACAATCCCATATTCACAATCCCCGATTCACAATCACCTATTCACAATCCCCGATTCACAATCCCATATCCACAATCCCCTATTCACAATCCCTATTCACAATCTCCTATTCACAATCCCCTATTCACAATCCCCTATTCACAATCCCCGATTCACAATCCCCTATTCACAGTCCCCTATTCACAATCCCCGATCCACAATCCCCTATTCACAATCCACTATTCACAATCCCCTATTCACAATCCCCGATTCACAATCCCCTATTCACAATCCCCTATTCACAGTCCCCGATTCACAGTCCCCTATTCACAATCCCCTATTCACAATCCCATATTCACAATCCCCTATTCACAATCCCCGATCCACAATCGCCAATTCACAATCCCCAATGCACAATCCCATTTTCACAATCTCCTATTCACAATCTCCTATTCACAATCTCCTATTCACAATCCCATATTCACAATTTCCTATTCACAATCCCCTATCAACAATCCCATATTCATAATCCCCTATACACAATCCCCTATTCACAATCCCCTATTCACAATCCCCGATTCACAGTCTCCAATTCACAGTCCCCGATTCACAATCCCCTATTCACAAACCCCTATTCACAATCCCCGATTCACAATCTCCTATTCACAATCCCCTATTCACAATACCATATTCACAATCCCCTATTCACAATCACCTATTCACAATCCCCGATTCACAGTCTCCTATTCACAATCCCCTATTCACAATACCATATTCACAATCCCCTATTCACAATCCCCTATTCACAATCCCCTCTTCACAGTCTCCTATTCACAATTCCCTATTCACAATCCCCTATTCACAGTCCCCTATTCACAGTCCCCTATTCACAATCCCTTATTCACAATCCCATATTCACAATCCCCTATTCACAATCCCCTATTCACAATCCCCTATTCACAATCACCGAGTAATAATCCCCGATTCACAATCTCCGATTCACAATCCCCTATTCACAGTCCCCTATTCACAATCTCCTGTTCACAATCCCCTATTCACAATCCCCTATTCACAATCCCCTATTCACAATCCCCGAGTAACAATCCCCTATTCACAATCCCCTATTCACAATCACCTATTCACAATCTCCTATTCACAATCCCCTATTCACAATCCCCTATCCACAATCCCCTATTCACAATCCCCTATTCACAATCCCCGATTCACAGTCTCCTATTCACAATCTCATATTCACAATTCCCTATTCGCAATCCGCGATTCACAATCTCCAATTCACAGTCCCCGATTCACAATCCCCTATTCACAATCCCCTATTCACAATCCCATATCCACAATCCCCTATTCACAATCTCCGATTCACAATCCCGTATTCACATTCTCCTATTCACAATCCCCTATTCACAATCCCCTCTTCACAATCTCCGATTCACAATCCCCTATTCACAATCCCCGATTCACAATCCCCTATTCACAATCCCCTATTCACAATCCCCTATTCACAATCTCCTATTCACAATCCCCGAATCACAATCCCCGATTTACAATCCCCTATTCACAATCCCCTATTCACAATCCCCAATTCACAATCCCCTATTCACAATCCCCTATTCACAATCCCCGAATCACAATCCCCGATTCACAATCCCCTATTCACAATCCCCTATTCACAATCCCTTATTCACAATCCCCGAATCACAATCCCCAATTCACAATCCCCTATTCACAATCTCCTATTCACAATCCCCTATTCACAATCCCCTATTCACAGTCCCCTATTCACAATCCCCTATTCACAATCCCCTATTCACAATCCCCTATTCACAATCCCATATTCACAATCCCCTATTCACAATCCCCTATTCACAATCCCCTATTCACAATCCCCGATTCACAATCACCTATTCACAATCCCCGATTCACAATCCCATATTCACAATCCCCTATTCACAATCCCCTATTCACAATCTCCTAATCACAATCCCCTATTCACAATCCCCTATTCACAATCCCCTATTCACAATCTCCTATTCACAATCTCCTATTCACAATCCCCTATTCACAGTCCCCTATTCACAATCCCCGATTCACAATCCCATATTCACAATCCCCTATTCACAATCCCCTATTCACAATCTCCTATTCACAATCCCCTATTCACAATCTCCTATTCACAATCTCCTATTCACAATCCCCTATTCACAATCCCCGATTCACAATCACCTATTCACAATCCCCGATTCACAATCCCATATCCACAATCCCCTATTCACAATCCCTATTCACAATCTCCTATTCACAATCCCCTATTCACAATCCCCTATTCACAATCCCCGATTCACAATCCCCTATTCACAGTCCCCTATTCACAATCCCCGATCCACAATCCCCTATTCACAATCCACTATTCACAATCCCCTATTCACAATCCCCGATTCACAATCCCCTATTCACAATCCCCTATTCACAGTCCCCGATTCACAGTCCCCTATTCACAATCCCCTATTCACAATCCCATATTCACAATCCCCTATTCACAATCCCCGATCCACAATCGCCAATTCACAATCCCCAATGCACAATCCCATTTTCACAATCTCCTATTCACAATCTCCTATTCACAATCTCCTATTCACAATCCCATATTCACAATTTCCTATTCACAATCCCCTATTCACAATCTCCGATTCACAATCCCGTATTCACATTCTCCTATTCACAATCCCCTATTCACAATCCCCTCTTCACAGTCTCCTATTCACAATTCCCTATTCACAATCCCCTATTCACAGTCCCCTATTCACAGTCCCCTATTCACAATCCCTTATTCACAATCCCATATTCACAATCCCCTATTCACAATCCCCTATTCACAATCCCCTATTCACAATCACCGAGTAATAATCCCCGATTCACAATCTCCGATTCACAATCCCCTATTCACAGTCCCCTATTCACAATCTCCTGTTCACGATCCCCTATTCACAATCCCCTATTCACAATCCCCTATTCACAATCCCCGAGTAACAATCCCCTATTCACAATCCCCTATTCACAATCACCTATTCACAATCTCCTATTCACAATCCCCTATTCACAATCCCCTATCCACAATCCCCTATTCACAATCCCCTATTCACAATCCCCGATTCACAGTCTCCTATTCACAATCTCATATTCACAATTCCCTATTCGCAATCCGCGATTCACAATCTCCAATTCACAGTCCCCGATTCACAATCCCCTATTCACAATCCCCTATTCACAATCCCATATCCACAATCCCCTATTCACAATCTCCGATTCACAATCCCGTATTCACATTCTCCTATTCACAATCCCCTATTCACAATCCCCTCTTCACAATCTCCGATTCACAATCCCCTATTCACAATCCCCGATTCACAATCCCCTATTCACAATCCCCTATTCACAATCCCCTATTCACAATCTCCTATTCACAATCCCCGAATCACAATCCCCGATTTACAATCCCCTATTCACAATCCCCTATTCACAATCCCCAATTCACAATCCCCTATTCACAATCCCCTATTCACAATCCCCGAATCACAATCCCCGATTCACAATCCCCTATTCACAATCCCCTATTCACAATCCCTTATTCACAATCCCCGAATCACAATCCCCAATTCACAATCCCCTATTCACAATCTCCTATTCACAATCCCCTATTCACAATCCCCTATTCACAGTCCCCTATTCACAATCCCATATTCACAATCCCCTATTCACAATCCCCTATTCACAATCCCCTATTCACAATCCCATATTCACAATCCCCTATTCACAATCCCCTATTCACAATCCCCTATTCACAATCCCCGATTCACAATCACCTATTCACAATCCCCGATTCACAATCCCATATTCACAATCCCCTATTCACAATCCCCTATTCACAATCTCCTAATCACAATCCCCTATTCACAATCCCCTATTCACAATCCCCTATTCACAATCTCCTATTCACAATCTCCTATTCACAATCCCCTATTCACAGTCCCCTATTCACAATCCCCGATTCACAATCCCATATTCACAATCCCCTATTCACAATCCCCTATTCACAATCTCCTATTCACAATCCCCTATTCACAATCTCCTATTCACAATCTCCTATTCACAATCCCCTATTCACAATCCCCGATTCACAATCACCTATTCACAATCCCCGATTCACAATCCCATATCCACAATCCCCTATTCACAATCCCTATTCACAATCTCCTATTCACAATCCCCTATTCACAATCCCCTATTCACAATCCCCGATTCACAATCCCCTATTCACAGTCCCCTATTCACAATCCCCGATCCACAATCCCCTATTCACAATCCACTATTCACAATCCCCTATTCACAATCCCCGATTCACAATCCCCTATTCACAATCCCCTATTCACAGTCCCCGATTCACAGTCCCCTATTCACAATCCCCTATTCACAATCCCATATTCACAATCCCCTATTCACAATCCCCGATCCACAATCGCCAATTCACAATCCCCAATGCACAATCCCATTTTCACAATCTCCTATTCACAATCTCCTATTCACAATCTCCTATTCACAATCCCATATTCACAATTTCCTATTCACAATCCCCTATCAACAATCCCATATTCATAATCCCCTATACACAATCCCCTATTCACAATCCCCTATTCACAATCCCCGATTCACAGTCTCCAATTCACAGTCCCCGATTCACAATCCCCTATTCACAAACCCCTATTCACAATCCCCGATTCACAATCTCCTATTCACAATCCCCTATTCACAATACCATATTCACAATCCCCTATTCACAATCACCTATTCACAATCCCCGATTCACAGTCTCCTATTCACAATCCCCTATTCACAATACCATATTCACAATCCCCTATTCACAATCCCCTATTCACAATCCCCTCTTCACAGTCTCCTATTCACAATTCCCTATTCACAATCCCCTATTCACAGTCCCCTATTCACAGTCCCCTATTCACAATCCCTTATTCACAATCCCATATTCACAATCCCCTATTCACAATCCCCTATTCACAATCCCCTATTCACAATCACCGAGAAATAATCCCCGATTCACAATCTCCGATTCACAATCCCCTATTCACAATCCCCTATTCACAATCCCCTATTCACAATCCCCGAGTAACAATCCCCTATTCACAATCCCCTATTCACAATCACCTATTCACAATCTCCTATTCACAATCCCCTATTCACAATCCCCTATCCACAATCCCCTATTCACAATCCCCTATTCACAATCCCCGATTCACAGTCTCCTATTCACAATCTCATATTCACAATTCCCTATTCGCAATCCGCGATTCACAATCTCCAATTCACAGTCCCCGATTCACAATCCCCTATTCACAATCCCCTATTCACAATCCCCGATTCACAATCTCCTATTCACAATCCCTTATTCACAATCCCATATTCACAATCCCCTATTCACAATCCCCTATTCACAATCCCCTATTCACAATCCCCTATTCACAATCTCCTATTCACAATCCCCGATTCACAATCTCCGATTCACAATCCCCTATTCACAGTCCCCTATTCACAATCTCCTATTCACAATCCCCTATTCACAATCCCCTATTCACAATCCCCGATTCACAATCCCATATTCACAATCCCCTATTCACAATCCCCTATTCACAATCACCTATTCACAATCTCCTATTCACAATCCCCTATTCACAATCACCTATCCACAATCCCCTTTTCACAATCTCCTATTCACAATCCCCTATTCACAATCTCCTATTCACAATCTCCTATTCACAACCCCCTATTCACAATCCCCTGTTCACAATCCCCTATACATAATCCCCTATTCACAATCTCCTATTCACAATCCCCTATTCACAATCCCCTATCCACAATCCCCTTTTCACAATCTCCTATTCACAATCCCCTATTCACAATCCACTATTCACAATCCCCTATCCACAATCCCCTATTCACAATCCCCTATTCACAATCTCCTATTCACAATCCCCTATTCACAATCCCCTATTCAGAATCCCCGATTCACAATCCCCTATTCACAGTCCCCTATTCGCAATCCGCGATCCACAATCCCCTATTCACAATCCACTATTCACAATCCCCTATTCACAATCCCCTATTCACAATCCCCTATTCACAGTCCCCGATTCACAGTCCCCTATTCACAATCCCCTATTCACAATCCCATATTCACAATCCCCTATTCACAATCCCCGATCCACAATCTCCTATTCACAATCCCCTATGCACAATCCCATTTTCTCAATCTCCTATTCACAATCTCCTATTCACAATCCCCTATTCACAATCCCATATTCACAATTTCCTATTCACAATCCTCTATCAACAATCCCATTTTCATAATCCCCTATACACAATCCCCTATTAACAATCCCCTATTCACAATCCCCGATTCACAGTCTCCTATTCACAATCTCATATTCACAATTCCCTATTCGCAATCCGCGATTCACAATCTCCAATTCACAGTCCCCGATTCACAATCCCCTATTCACAATCCCCTATTCACAATCCCCGATTCACAATCTCCTATTCACAATCCGCTATTCACAATACCATATTCACAATCCCCTATTCACAATCACCGATTCACAATCCCCGATTCACAGTCTCCTATTCACAATCCCCTATTCACAATCCCCTATTCACAATCCCCTCTTCACAGTCTCCTATTCACAATTCCCTATTCACAATCCCCTATTCACAATCCCCTATTCACAGTCCCCTATTCACAATCCCTTATTCACAATCCCATATTCACAATCCCCGATTCACAATCCCCTATTCACAATCCCCTATTCACAATCACCGAGTAACAATCCCCGATTCACAATCTCCGATTCACAATCCCCTATTCACAGTCCCCTATTCACAATCCCCTATTCACAATCCCCTATTCAGAATCCCCTATTCACAATCCCCTATTCACAATCCCCTATTCACAATCTCCTATTCACAATCCCCTATTCACAATCCCCGATCCACAATCTCCTATTTACAATCTCCTATTCACAATCCCCTAATCACAATCCCCTATTCACAATCCCCTATTCACAATCTCCTATTCACAATCCCCGATTCACAATCACCAATTCACTATCACCGAGTAACAATTCCCGATTCACAATCTCCTATTCACAATCCCTGATTCAAAATCTCCAATTCACAATCCCCTATTCACAATCCCATATTCACAATCCCCAATTCACAATCCACTATTCACAATCCCCTATTCACAATCCCCTATTCACAGTCCCCTATTCACAATCCCCTATTCACAATCCCCTATTCACAGTCCCCTATTCACAATCTCCTATTCACAGTCCCCTATTCACAATCCCCTATTCACAATCTCCTATTCACAATCCCCGATCCACAATCTCCTATTCACAATCTCCTATTCACAATCCCCTAATCACAATCCCCTATTCACAATCCCCTATTCACAATCCCCGATTCACAATCTCCTATTCACAATCCCCGATTCACAATCCCCTGTTCACAATCTCCTATTCACAATCCCCTATTCACAATCTCCTATTCACAATCCCCTATTCACAATCCCCTTTTCACAATCACCAAGTAACAATCCCCTATTCACAATCTCCTATTCACAATCCCCGATTCAAAATCTCCCATTCACAATCCCCTATTCACAATCGCCTATTCACAATCCCCTATTCACAATCTCCTATTCACAATCCCCTATTCACAATCCCCTATTCACAATCCCCTATTCACAATGCACCATTCACAATCTCCTATTCACAGTCCCCTATTCACAATCCCCGATTCACAATCTCCTGTACACAATCCCCTATTCACAATCCCCTATTCACAATCCCATATTCACAATCCCCGATTCACAATCCCATATTCACAATCCCCTATTCACAATCCACTATTCACAATCTCCTATTCCCAATCCGCTATTCACAATCTCCTATTCACAATCTCCTTGTCACAATCCCCTATTCACAATCCCCTATTCACAATCCCCCATTCACAATCCCCTATTCACATACTCCTGTTCACTATCCCCTATTCACAATCCCCTATTCACAATCCCCTATTCACAATCCCCTATTCACAATCTCCGATTGACAATCCCCTATTCACAATCCCCTATTCACATTCCCCTATTCACAATCCCCTATTCACAATCCCCGATTCACAATCCCCTATTCACAATCCCCTTTTCACAATCTCCGAGTCACAATCACCTATTCACAATCCCCTATTCACAGTCCCCTATTCACAATCCCCTTTTCACAATCCCCTATTCACAATCTCCTATTCACAATCCCCTATTCACAATCCCCTATTCACAATCCCCTATTCACAATCCCCTATTCACAATCTCCGATTGACAATCCCCTATTCACAATCCCCTATTCACAATCCCCTATTCACAATCCCCGATTCACAATCTCCTATTCACAATCCCCAATTCACAATCTCCGATCCACAATCCCCTATTCACAATCCCCAATTCACAATCTCCTATTCACAATCTCATATTCACAATTCCCTATTCGCAATCCGCGATTCACAATCTCCAATTCACAGTCCCCGATTCACAATCCCCTATTCACAATCCCCTATTCACAATCCCCGATTCACAATCTCCTATTCACAATCCCTTATTCACAATCCCATATTCACAATCCCCTATTCACAATCCCCTATTCACAATCCCCTATTCACAATCCCCTATTCACAATCTCCTATTCACAATCCCCGATTCACAATCTCCGATTCACAATCCCCTATTCACAGTCCCCTATTCACAATCTCCTATTCACAATCCCCTATTCACAATCCCCTATTCACAATCCCCGATTCACAATCCCATATTCACAATCCCCTATTCACAATCCCCTATTCACAATCACCTATTCACAATCTCCTATTCACAATCCCCTATTCACAATCACCTATCCACAATCCCCTTTTCACAATCTCCTATTCACAATCCCCTATTCACAATCTCCTATTCACAATCTCCTATTCACAACCCCCTATTCACAATCCCCTGTTCACAATCCCCTATACATAATCCCCTATTCACAATCTCCTATTCACAATCCCCTATTCACAATCCCCTATCCACAATCCCCTTTTCACAATCTCCTATTCACAATCCCCTATTCACAATCCACTATTCACAATCCCCTATCCACAATCCCCTATTCACAATCCCCTATTCACAATCTCCTATTCACAATCCCCTATTCACAATCCCCTATTCAGAATCCCCGATTCACAATCCCCTATTCACAGTCCCCTATTCGCAATCCGCGATCCACAATCCCCTATTCACAATCCACTATTCACAATCCCCTATTCACAATCCCCTATTCACAATCCCCTATTCACAGTCCCCGATTCACAGTCCCCTATTCACAATCCCCTATTCACAATCCCATATTCACAATCCCCTATTCACAATCCCCGATCCACAATCTCCTATTCACAATCCCCTATGCACAATCCCATTTTCACAATCTCCTATTCACAATCTCCTATTCACAATCCCCTATTCACAATCCCATATTCACAATTTCCTATTCACAATCCTCTATCAACAATCCCATATTCATAATCCCCTATACACAATCCCCTATTAACAATCCCCTATTCACAATCCCCGATTCACAGTCTCCTATTCACAATCTCATATTCACAATTCCCTATTCGCAATCCGCGATTCACAATCTCCAATTCACAGTCCCCGATTCACAATCCCCTATTCACAATCCCCTATTCACAATCCCCGATTCACAATCTCCTATTCACAATCCGCTATTCACAATACCATATTCACAATCCCCTATTCACAATCACCGATTCACAATCCCCGATTCACAGTCTCCTATTCACAATCCCCTATTCACAATCCCCTATTCACAATCCCCTCTTCACAGTCTCCTATTCACAATTCCCTATTCACAATCCCCTATTCACAATCCCCTATTCACAGTCCCCTATTCACAATCCCTTATTCACAATCCCATATTCACAATCCCCGATTCACAATCCCCTATTCACAATCCCCTATTCACAATCACCGAGTAACAATCCCCGATTCACAATCTCCGATTCACAATCCCCTATTCACAGTCCCCTATTCACAATCCCCTATTCACAATCCCCTATTCAGAATCCCCTATTCACAATCCCCTATTCACAATCCCCTATTCACAATCTCCTATTCACAATCCCCTATTCACAATCCCCGATCCACAATCTCCTATTTACAATCTCCTATTCACAATCCCCTAATCACAATCCCCTATTCACAATCCCCTATTCACAATCTCCTATTCACAATCCCCGATTCACAATCACCAATTCACTATCACCGAGTAACAATTCCCGATTCACAATCTCCTATTCACAATCCCTGATTCAAAATCTCCAATTCACAATCCCCTATTCACAATCCCATATTCACAATCCCCAATTCACAATCCACTATTCACAATCCCCTATTCACAATCCCCTATTCACAGTCCCCTATTCACAATCCCCTATTCACAATCCCCTATTCACAGTCCCCTATTCACAATCTCCTATTCACAGTCCCCTATTCACAATCCCCTATTCACAATCTCCTATTCACAATCCCCGATCCACAATCTCCTATTCACAATCTCCTATTCACAATCCCCTAATCACAATCCCCTATTCACAATCCCCTATTCACAATCCCCGATTCACAATCTCCTATTCACAATCCCCGATTCACAATCCCCTGTTCACAATCTCCTATTCACAATCCCCTATTCACAATCTCCTATTCACAATCCCCTATTCACAATCCCCTTTTCACAATCACCAAGTAACAATCCCCTATTCACAATCTCCTATTCACAATCCCCGATTCAAAATCTCCCATTCACAATCCCCTATTCACAATCGCCTATTCACAATCCCCTATTCACAATCTCCTATTCACAATCCCCTATTCACAATCCCCTATTCACAATCCCCTATTCACAATCCACCATTCACAATCTCCTATTCACAGTCCCCTATTCACAATCCCCGATTCACAATCTCCTGTACACAATCCCCTATTCACAATCCCCTATTCACAATCCCATATTCACAATCCCCGATTCACAATCCCATATTCACAATCCCCTATTCACAATCCACTATTCACAATCTCCTATTCCCAATCCGCTATTCACAATCTCCTATTCACAATCTCCTTGTCACAATCCCCTATTCACAATCCCCTATTCACAATCCCCCATTCACAATCCCCTATTCACATACTCCTGTTCACTATCCCCTATTCACAATCCCCTATTCACAATCCCCTATTCACAATCCCCTATTCACAATCTCCGATTGACAATCCCCTATTCACAATCCCCTATTCACATTCCCCTATTCACAATCCCCTATTCACAATCCCCGATTCACAATCCCCTATTCACAATCCCCTTTTCACAATCTCCGAGTCACAATCACCTATTCACAATCCCCTATTCACAGTCCCCTATTCACAATCCCCTTTTCACAATCCCCTATTCACAATCTCCTATTCACAATCCCCTATTCACAATCCCCTATTCACAATCCCCTATTCACAATCCCCTATTCACAATCTCCGATTGACAATCCCCTATTCACAATCCCCTATTCACAATCCCCTATTCACAATCCCCGATTCACAATCTCCTATTCACAATCCCCAATCAACAATCTCCGATCCACAATCCCCTATTCACAATCCCCAATTCACAATCTCCTATTCACAATCCCCTATTCACAATCCCCGATTCACAGTCTCCTATTCACAATCTCATATTCACAATTCCCTATTCGCAATCCGCGATTCACAATCTCCAATTCACAGTCCCCGATTCACAATCCCCTATTCACAAACCCCTATTCACAATCCCCGATTCACAATCTCCTATTCACAATCCCCTATTCACAATACCATATTCACAATCCCCTATTCACAGTCTCCTATTCACAATCCCCTATTCAAAATCCCCTATTCACAATCCCCGATTCACAGTCTCCTATTCACAATTCCCTATTCACAATCCCCTATTCACAGTCCCCTATTCACAGTCCCCTATTCACAATCCCTTATTCACAATCCCATATTCACAATCCCCTATTCACAATCCCCTATTCACAATCACCGAGTAATAATCCCCGATTCACAATCTCCGATTCACAATCCCCTATTCACAATCTCCTATTCACAATCCCCTATTCACAATCCCCTATTCACAATCCCCTATTCACAATCCCCTAGTAACAATCCCCTATTCACAATCCCCTATTCACAATCACCTATTCACAATCTCCTATTCACAATCCCCTATTCACAATCCCCTATCCACAATCCCCTATTCACAATCCCCTATTCACAATCCCCGATTCACAGTCTCCTATTCACAATCACATATTCACAATTCCCTATTCGCAATCCGCGATTCACAATCTCCAATTCACAGTCCCCGATTCACAATCCCCTATTCACAATCCGCTATTCACAATCCCCGATTCACAATCTCCTATTCACAATCCCCTATTCACAATACCATATTCACAATCCCCTATTCACAATCACCTATTCACAGTCCCCTATTCACAATCCCTTATTCACAATCCCATATTCACAATCCCCTATTCACAATCCCCTATTCACAATCCCCTATTCACAATCTCCTATTCACAATCCCCGATTCACAATCTCCGATTCACAATCCCCTATTCACAGTCCCCTATTCACAATCTCCTATTCACAATCCCCTATTCACAATCCCCTATTCACAATCTCCGATTCACAATCCCATATTCACAATCCCCTATTCACAATCCCCTATTCACAATCACCTATTCACAATCTCCTATTCACAATCCCCTATTCACAATGCACCATTCACAATCTCCTATTCACAGTCCCCTATTCACAATCCCCGATTCACAATCTCCTGTACACAATCCCCTATTCACAATCCCCTATTCACAATCCCATATTCACAATCCCCGATTCACAATCCCATATTCACAATCCCCTATTCACAATCCACTATTCACAATCTCCTATTCCCAATCCGCTATTCACAATCTCCTATTCACAATCTCCTATTCCCAATCCGCTATTCACAATCTCCTATTCACAATCTCCTTGTCACAATCCCCTATTCACAATCCCCTATTCACAATCCCCCATTCACAATCCCCTATTCACATACTCCTGTTCACTATCCCCTATTCACAATCCCCTATTCACAATCCCCTATTCACAATCCCCTATTCACAATCTCCGATTGACAATCCCCTATTCACAATCCCCTATTCACATTCCCCTATTCACAATCCCCTATTCACAATCCCCGATTCACAATCCCCTATTCACAATCCCCTTTTCACAATCTCCGAGTCACAATCACCTATTCACAATCCCCTATTCACAGTCCCCTATTCACAATCCCCTTTTCACAATCCCCTATTCACAATCTCCTATTCACAATCCCCTATTCACAATCCCCTATTCACAATCCCCTATTCACAATCCCCTATTCACAATCTCCGATTGACAATCCCCTATTCACAATCCCCTATTCACAATCCCCTATTCACAATCCCCGATTCACAATCTCCTATTCACAATCCCCAATTCACAATCTCCGATCCACAATCCCCTATTCACAATCCCCAATTCACAATCTCCTATTCACAATCTCATATTCACAATTCCCTATTCGCAATCCGCGATTCACAATCTCCAATTCACAGTCCCCGATTCACAATCCCCTATTCACAATCCCCTATTCACAATCCCCGATTCACAATCTCCTATTCACAATCCCTTATTCACAATCCCATATTCACAATCCCCTATTCACAATCCCCTATTCACAATCCCCTATTCACAATCCCCTATTCACAATCTCCTATTCACAATCCCCGATTCACAATCTCCGATTCACAATCCCCTATTCACAGTCCCCTATTCACAATCTCCTATTCACAATCCCCTATTCACAATCCCCTATTCACAATCCCCGATTCACAATCCCATATTCACAATCCCCTATTCACAATCCCCTATTCACAATCACCTATTCACAATCTCCTATTCACAATCCCCTATTCACAATCACCTATCCACAATCCCCTTTTCACAATCTCCTATTCACAATCCCCTATTCACAATCTCCTATTCACAATCTCCTATTCACAACCCCCTATTCACAATCCCCTGTTCACAATCCCCTATACATAATCCCCTATTCACAATCTCCTATTCACAATCCCCTATTCACAATCCCCTATCCACAATCCCCTTTTCACAATCTCCTATTCACAATCCCCTATTCACAATCCACTATTCACAATCCCCTATCCACAATCCCCTATTCACAATCCCCTATTCACAATCTCCTATTCACAATCCCCTATTCACAATCCCCTATTCAGAATCCCCGATTCACAATCCCCTATTCACAGTCCCCTATTCGCAATCCGCGATCCACAATCCCCTATTCACAATCCACTATTCACAATCCCCTATTCACAATCCCCTATTCACAATCCCCTATTCACAGTCCCCGATTCACAGTCCCCTATTCACAATCCCCTATTCACAATCCCATATTCACAATCCCCTATTCACAATCCCCGATCCACAATCTCCTATTCACAATCCCCTATGCACAATCCCATTTTCACAATCTCCTATTCACAATCTCCTATTCACAATCCCCTATTCACAATCCCATATTCACAATTTCCTATTCACAATCCTCTATCAACAATCCCATATTCATAATCCCCTATACACAATCCCCTATTAACAATCCCCTATTCACAATCCCCGATTCACAGTCTCCTATTCACAATCTCATATTCACAATTCCCTATTCGCAATCCGCGATTCACAATCTCCAATTCACAGTCCCCGATTCACAATCCCCTATTCACAATCCCCTATTCACAATCCCCGATTCACAATCTCCTATTCACAATCCGCTATTCACAATACCGTATTCACAATCCCCTATTCACAATCACCGATTCACAATCCCCGATTCACAGTCTCCTATTCACAATCCCCTATTCACAATCCCCTATTCACAATCCCCTCTTCACAGTCTCCTATTCACAATTCCCTATTCACAATCCCCTATTCACAATCCCCTATTCACAGTCCCCTATTCACAATCCCTTATTCACAATCCCATATTCACAATCCCCGATTCACAATCCCCTATTCACAATCCCCTATTCACAATCACCGAGTAACAATCCCCGATTCACAATCTCCGATTCACAATCCCCTATTCACAGTCCCCTATTCACAATCCCCTATTCACAATCCCCTATTCAGAATCCCCTATTCACAATCCCCTATTCACAATCCCCTATTCACAATCTCCTATTCACAATCCCCTATTCACAATCCCCGATCCACAATCTCCTATTTACAATCTCCTATTCACAATCCCCTAATCACAATCCCCTATTCACAATCCCCTATTCACAATCTCCTATTCACAATCCCCGATTCACAATCACCAATTCACTATCACCGAGTAACAATTCCCGATTCACAATCTCCTATTCACAATCCCTGATTCAAAATCTCCAATTCACAATCCCCTATTCACAATCCCATATTCACAATCCCCAATTCACAATCCCCTATTCACAATCCCCTATTCACAGTCCCCTATTCACAATCCCCTATTCACAATCCCCTATTCACAGTCCCCTATTCACAATCTCCTATTCACAGTCCCCTATTCACAATCCCCTATTCACAATCTCCTATTCACAATCCCCGATCCACAATCTCCTATTCACAATCTCCTATTCACAATCCCCTAATCACAATCCCCTATTCACAATCCCCTATTCACAATCCCCGATTCACAATCTCCTATTCACAATCCCCGATTCACAATCCCCTGTTCACAATCTCCTATTCACAATCCCCTATTCACAATCTCCTATTCACAATCCCCTATTCACAATCCCCTTTTCACAATCACCAAGTAACAATCCCCTATTCACAATCTCCTATTCACAATCCCCGATTCAAAATCTCCCATTCACAATCCCCTATTCACAATCGCCTATTCACAATCCCCTATTCACAATCTCCTATTCACAATCCCCTATTCACAATCCCCTATTCACAATCCCCTATTCACAATCCACCATTCACAATCTCCTATTCACAGTCCCCTATTCACAATCCCCGATTCACAATCTCCTGTACACAATCCCCTATTCACAATCCCCTATTCACAATCCCATATTCACAATCCCCGATTCACAATCCCATATTCACAATCCCCTATTCACAATCCACTATTCACAATCTCCTATTCCCAATCCGCTATTCACAATCTCCTATTCACAATCTCCTTGTCACAATCCCCTATTCACAATCCCCTATTCACAATCCCCCATTCACAATCCCCTATTCACATACTCCTGTTCACTATCCCCTATTCACAATCCCCTATTCACAATCCCCTATTCACAATCCCCTATTCACAATCTCCGATTGACAATCCCCTATTCACAATCCCCTATTCACATTCCCCTATTCACAATCCCCTATTCACAATCCCCGATTCACAATCCCCTATTCACAATCCCCTTTTCACAATCTCCGAGTCACAATCACCTATTCACAATCCCCTATTCACAGTCCCCTATTCACAATCCCCTTTTCACAATCCCCTATTCACAATCTCCTATTCACAATCCCCTATTCACAATCCCCTATTCACAATCCCCTATTCACAATCCCCTATTCACAATCTCCGATTGACAATCCCCTATTCACAATCCCCTATTCACAATCCCCTATTCACAATCCCCGATTCACAATCTCCTATTCACAATCCCCAATCAACAATCTCCGATCCACAATCCCCTATTCACAATCCCCAATTCACAATCTCCTATTCACAATCCCCTATTCACAATCCCCGATTCACAGTCTCCTATTCACAATCTCATATTCACAATTCCCTATTCGCAATCCGCGATTCACAATCTCCAATTCACAGTCCCCGATTCACAATCCCCTATTCACAAACCCCTATTCACAATCCCCGATTCACAATCTCCTATTCACAATCCCCTATTCACAATACCATATTCACAATCCCCTATTCACAATCACCTATTCACAATCCCCGATTCACAGTCTCCTATTCACAATCCCCTATTCACAATCCCCTATTCACAATCCCCTCTTCACAGTCTCCTATTCACAATTCCCTATTCACAATCCCCTATTCACAGTCCCCTATTCACAGTCCCCTATTCACAATCCCTTATTCACAATCCCATATTCACAATCCCCTATTCACAATCCCCTATTCACAATCACCGAGTAATAATCCCCGATTCACAATCTCCGATTCACAATCCCCTATTCACAATCTCCTATTCACAATCCCCTATTCACAATCCCCTATTCACAATCCCCTATTCACAATCCCCTAGTAACAATCCCCTATTCACAATCCCCTATTCACAATCACCTATTCACAATCTCCTATTCACAATCCCCTATTCACAATCCCCTATCCACAATCCCCTATTCACAATCCCCTATTCACAATCCCCGATTCACAGTCTCCTATTCACAATCACATATTCACAATTCCCTATTCGCAATCCGCGATTCACAATCTCCAATTCACAGTCCCCGATTCACAATCCCCTATTCACAATCCGCTATTCACAATCCCCGATTCACAATCTCCTATTCACAATCCCCTATTCACAATACCATATTCACAATCCCCTATTCACAATCACCTATTCACAGTCCCCTATTCACAATCCCTTATTCACAATCCCATATTCACAATCCCCTATTCACAATCCCCTATTCACAATCCCCTATTCACAATCTCCTATTCACAATCCCCGATTCACAATCTCCGATTCACAATCCCCTATTCACAGTCCCCTATTCACAATCTCCTATTCACAATCCCCTATTCACAATCCCCTATTCACAATCTCCGATTCACAATCCCATATTCACAATCCCCTATTCACAATCCCCTATTCACAATCACCTATTCACAATCTCCTATTCACAATCCCCTATTCACAATCCCCTATCCACAATCCCCTTTTCACAATCCCCTATTCACAATCTCCTATTCACAATCTCCTATTCACAATCCCCTATTCACAATCCCCTGTTCACAATCCCCTATACATAATCCCCTATTCACAATCTCCTATTCACAATCCCCTATTCACAATCCCCTATCCACAATCCCCTTTTCACAATCTCCTATTCACAATCCCCTATTCACAATCCACTATTCACAATCCCCTATCCACAATCCCCTATTCACAATCCCCTATTCACAATCTCCTATTCACAATCCCCTATTCACAATCCCCTATTCAGAATCCCCGATTCACAATCCCCTATTCACAATCCCCTATTCACAATCCCCTATTCACAGTCCCCGATTCACAGTCCCCTATTCACAATCCCCTATTCACAATCCCATATTCACAATCCCCTATTCACAATCCCCGATCCACAATCTCCTATTCACAATCCCCTATGCACAATCCCATTTTCACAATCTCCTATTCACAATCTCCTATTCACAATCCCCTATTCACAATCCCATATTCACAATTTCCTATTCACAATCCCCTATCAACAATCCCATATTCATAATCCCCTATACACAATCCCCTATTAACAATCCCCTATTCACAATCCCCGATTCACAGTCTCCTATTCACAATCTCATATTCACAATTCCCTATTCGCAATCCGCGATTCACAATCTCCAATTCACAGTCCCCGATTCACAATCCCCTATTCACAATCCCCTATTCACAATCCCCGATTCACAATCTCCTATTCACAATCCCCTATTCACAATACCATATTCACAATCCCCTATTCACAATCACTGATTCACAATCCCCGATTCACAGTCTCCTATTCAGAATCCCCTATTCACAATCCCCTCTTCACAGTCTCCTATTCACAATTCCCTATTCACAATTCCCTATTCACAATCCCCTATTCACAATCCCCTATTCACAATCCCTTATTCACAATCCCATATTCACAATCCCCGATTCACAATCCCCTATTCACAATCCCCTATTCACAATCACCGAGTAACAATCCCCGATTCACAATCTCCGATTCACAATCCCCTATTCACAGTCCCCTATTCACAATCTCCTATTCACAATCCCCTATTCACAATCCCCTATTCAGAATCCCCTATTCACAATCCCCTATTCACAATCCCCTATTCACAATCTCCTATTCACAATCCCCTATTCACAATCCCCGATCCACAATCTCCTATTTACAATCTCCTATTCACAATCCCCTAATCACAATCCCCTATTCACAATCCCCTATTCACAATCTCCTATTCACAATCCCCGATTCACAATCACCAATTCACTATCACCGAGTAACAATTCCCTATTCACAATCTCCTATTCACAATCCCCGATTCAAAATCTCCAATTCACAATCCTCTATTCACAATCCCATATTCACAATCCCCAATTCACAATCCACTATTCACAATCCCCTATTCACAATCCCCTATTCACAGTCCCCTATTCACAATCCCCTATTCACAATCCCCTATTCACAGTCCCCTATTCACAATCTCCTATTCACAGTCCCCTATTCACAATCCCCTATTCACAATCTCCTATTCACAATCCCCGATCCACAATCTCCTATTCACAATCTCCTATTCACAATCCCCTAATCACAATCCCCTATTCACAATCCCCTATTCACAATCCCATATTCACAATCCCCGATTCACAATCTCCTATTCACAATCCCCGATTCACAATCCCCTGTTCACAATCTCCTATTGACAATCCCCTATTCACAATCTCCTATTCACAATCCCCTATTCACAATCCCCTTTTCACAATCACCTAGTAACAATCCCCTATTCACAATCTCCTATTCACAATCCCCGATTCAAAATCTCCCATTCACAATCCCCTATTCACAATCGCCTATTCACAATCCCCTATTCACAATCTCCTATTCACAATCCCCTATTCACAATCCCCTATTCACAATCCCCTATTCACAATCCACCATTCACAATCTCCTATTCACAGTCCCCTATTCACAATCCCCGATTCACAATCTCCTGTACACAATCCCCTATTCACAATCCCCTATTCACAATCCCATATTCACAATCCCCGATTCACAATCCCATATTCACAATCCCCTATTCACAATCCACTATTCACAATCTCCTATTCCCAATCCGCTATTCACAATCTCCTATTCACAATCTCCTTGTCACAATCCCCTATTCACAATCCCCTATTCACAATCCCCCATTCACAATCCCCTATTCACATACTCCTGTTCACTATCCCCTATTCACAATCCCCTATTCACAATCCCCTATTCACAATCCCCTATTCACAATCTCCGATTGACAATCCCCTATTCACAATCCCCTATTCACATTCCCCTATTCACAATCCCCTATTCACAATCCCCGATTCACAATCCCCTATTCACAATCCCCTTTTCACAATCTCCGAGTCACAATCACCTATTCACAATCCCCTATTCACAGTCCCCTATTCACAATCCCCTATTCACAATCCCCTATTCACAATCCCCTATTCACAATCCCCTATTCACAATCCCCTATTCACAATCTCCGATTGACAATCCCCTATTCACAATCCCCTATTCACAATCCCCTATTCACAATCCCCGATTCACAATCTCCTATTCACAATCCCCAATTCACAATCTCCGATCCACAATCCCCTATTCACAATCCCCTATTCACAATCTCCTATTCACAATCCCCTATTCACAATCCCCTATACACAATCTCCTATTCACAATCCCCTATTCACAATCCCCTATTCACAATCCTCTATTGACACTCTCCGATTCACAATCCCCTATTCACAATCTCCTATTCACAATCCCCTATTCACAGTCTCCTGTTCACAATCCCCTATTGACAATCCCCTATTCACAGTCCACTGTTCACAATTTCCTATTCACAATCCCCTATTCACAATCCCCTATGCACATTCCCTGATTCACAATCCCCTATTCACAATCCCCTATTCACAATCCCATATTCACAGTCCACTATTCACAATCTCCTATTCACAATCCCCAATTCACAATCTCCGATCCACAATCCCCTATTCACAATCTCCTATTCACAATCCCCTATTCACAGTCTCCTGTTTACAATCCCCTATTGACAATCCCCTATTCACAATCGTCTGTTCACAATCCCCTATTCACAATCCTCTATTGACACTCTCCGATTCACAATCTCCTATTCACAATATCCTATTCACAATCTCGTATTCACAATCCCCTATTCACAATCCCCTATTCACAATCTCCTATTCACAATCCCCTATTCACAATCCCCTATTCACAATCCTCTATTGACACTCTCCGATTCACAATCCCCTATTCACAATCTCCTATTCACAATCCCCTATTCACAGTCTCCTGTTCACAATCCCCTATTGACAATCCCCTATTCACAATCCTCTGTTCACAATCCCTGATTCACAATCCACTATGCACAATCCCCTATTCACAATCCCCTATTCACAATCCCCTATTCACAATCCCCAATTCACAATCTCCTATTCAGAATCTCCTATTCACAATCTCCTATTCACAATCTCATATTCACAATCTCCTATTCACAATCTCCTAGTCACAATCCCCAATTCACAATCTCCTAACCACAATCCTCTATTCACAGTCCCCTATTCACAATCCCCTATTCACAATCCCCCATTCACAATCCCCCATTCACAATCTCCTATTCACAATCCCCTATTCACAATCCCCTATTCACAATCTCCTATTCACAATCTCGTATTCACAATCCCCTGTTCACAATCCCCTATTCACAATCTCCGATTCACAGTCTCCTATTCACTATCCCCTATTCACAATCCCCTATTCACAATCTCCTATTCACAATCCCCTATTCACAATCTCCTATTCACCATCCCCGATTCACAATCCCCTATTCACAATCCCCGATTCACAATCTCCTATTCACAATCCCCTATTCACAATCTCCTATTCACAATCCCCGATTCACAATCCCCTATTCACAATCCCCGATTCACAATCCCCTATTCACAATCTCGTATTCACAATCCCCGATTCACAATCCCCTATTCACAATCTCCTATTCACAATGTCCTAGTGACAATCCCCAATTCACAATCTCCTAACCACAATCCTCTATTCACAGTCCCCTATTCACAATCCCCTATTCACAATCCCCCATTCACAATCCCCCATTCACAATCTCCTATTCACAATCCCCTATTCACAATCCCCTATTCACAATCTCCTATTCACAATCTCGTATTCACAATCCCCTGTTCACAATCCCCTATTCACAATCTCCGATTCACAGTCTCCTATTCACTATCCCCTATTCACAATCCCCTATTCACAATCTCCTATTCACAATCCCCTATTCACAATCTCCTATTCACCATCCCCGATTCACAATCCCCTATTCACAATCCCCGATTCACAATCTCCTATTCACAATCCCCTATTCACAATCTCCTATTCACAATCCCCGATTCACAATCCCCTATTCACAATCCCCGATTCACAATCCCCTATTCACAATCTCGTATTCACAATCCCCGATTCACAATCCCCTATTCACAATCCCCTGTTCACAATCCCCTATTCACAATCTCCTATTCACAGTCTCCTATTCACTATCCCCTATTCACAATCTCTTATTCACAGTCTCCTATTCACAATCCCCTATTCACTATCCCCTATTCACAATCCCCTGTTCACAATCCCCTATGCACAATCCCCAATTCACAATGTCCTATTCACAATCCCCTATTCACAATCCCCTATTCACAGTCTCCTATTCACAATCGCCTCTTCACAATCTCCGATTCACAATCCCCTATTCACAATCCCCTATTCACAGTCCCCGATCCGCAATCCCCTATTCACAGTCCCCTATTCACAATCCCCTATTCACAATCCCCTATTTACAATCCCCGATCCGCAATCCCCTATTCACAGTCCCCGATTCACAAACCCCTATTCACAATCCCCGATTCACAATCTCCTATTCACAATCCCCTATTCACAATCCCCTATTCACAGTCTCCTATTCACAATCCCCTATTCACAGTCCCCGATTCGCAATCCCCTATTCACAATCCCCTATTCACAATCCCCTATTCACAATCCCCTATTCACAATCCCCTATTCACAGTCCCCGATTCACAATCCCCTATTCACAGTCCCCTATTCACAATCCCCTATTCACAGTCCCCGATTCACAATCCCCTATTCACAATCCCGTATTCACAATCCCCTATTCACAGTCCCCGATTCACAATCCCCTATTCACAATCCCCTATTCACAATCCCCTATTCACATTCCCCTATTCACAATCCCCTATTCACAATCCCCTATTCACAATCCCCTATTCACAGTCCCCGATCCGCAATCCCCTATTCACAATCCCCTATTCACAATCCCCTATTCACAATCTCCTGTGCACAATCTCCGGGTCACAATCCCCTATTCACAATCCCCAATTCACAATCCCCTATTCACAATCCCCGATTCACAATCCCCATTCACAATCTCCTATTCACAATCCCCTGTTCACAGATGCCTATTCATAATCTCCGATTCACAATCCCCTATTCACAATCTCCTATTCACAATCCCCTATTCACAGTCTCCTATTCACAATCTCTTATTCACAATCCCCTATTCACAAACCCCTATTCACAATCCCCTATTCACAATCCCCTATTCACAATCCCGTATTCACAATCCCCCATTCACAATCCCCCATTCGCAATCCCCTATTCGCAATCCCCTATTCACAATCCCCACTTCACAATCCCCCATTCACACCCTCCTATTCACAATCCCCTCTTCACAATCCCCGATTCACAATCCCCTGTTCACAAACCCCTATTCACAATCCCCATTCACAATCCCTGATTCACAATCCCCTATTCACAGTCTCCTATTCACAATCTCCTATTCACAATCCCCTATTCACAATCTCCTATTCACAGTCTCCTATTCACAATCCCCATTCACAATCCCTGATTCACAATCCCCTATTCACAGTCTCCGTTTCACAATCTCCTATTCACAATCCCCTATTCACAATCTCCTATTCACTATCCCCTATTCACAATCCCCTATTCACAATCTCCTATTCACAATCCCCTATTCACAATCTCCTATTCACCATCCCCGATTCACAATCCCCTATTCACAATCCCCGATTCACAATCTCCTATTCACAATCCCCTATTCACAATCTCCTATTCACAATCCCCGATTCACAATCCCCTATTCACAATCCCCGATTCACAATCCCCTATTCACAATCTCGTATTCACAATCCCCGATTCACAATCCCCTATTCACAATCTCCTATTCACAATGTCCTAGTGACAATCCCCAATTCACAATCTCCTAACCACAATCCTCTATTCACAGTCCCCTATTCACAATCCCCTATTCACAATCCCCCATTCACAATCCCCCATTCACAATCTCCTATTCACAATCCCCTATTCACAATCCCCTATTCACAATCTCCTATTCACAATCTCGTATTCACAATCCCCTGTTCACAATCCCCTATTCACAATCTCCGATTCACAGTCTCCTATTCACTATCCCCTATTCACAATCCCCTATTCACAATCTCCTATTCACAATCCCCTATTCACAATCTCCTATTCACCATCCCCGATTCACAATCCCCTATTCACAATCCCCGATTCACAATCTCCTATTCACAATCCCCTATTCACAATCTCCTATTCACAATCCCCGATTCACAATCCCCTATTCACAATCCCCGATTCACAATCCCCTATTCACAATCTCGTATTCACAATCCCCGATTCACAATCCCCTATTCACAATCCCCTGTTCACAATCCCCTATTCACAATCTCCTATTCACAGTCTCCTATTCACTATCCCCTATTCACAATCTCTTATTCACAGTCTCCTATTCACAATCCCCTATTCACTATCCCCTATTCACAATCCCCTGTTCACAATCCCCTATGCACAATCCCCAATTCACAATGTCCTATTCACAATCCCCTATTCACAATCCCCTATTCACAGTCTCCTATTCACAATCCCCTCTTCACAATCTCCGATTCACAATCCCCTATTCACAATCCCCTATTCACAGTCCCCGATCCGCAATCCCCTATTCACAGTCCCCTATTCACAATCCCCTATTCACAATCCCCTATTTACAATCCCCGATCCGCAATCCCCTATTCACAGTCCCCGATTCACAAACCCCTATTCACAATCCCCGATTCACAATCTCCTATTCACAATCCCCTATTCACAATCCCCTATTCACAGTCTCCTATTCACAATCCCCTATTCACAGTCCCCGATTCGCAATCCCCTATTCACAATCCCCTATTCACAATCCCCTATTCACAATCCCCTATTCACAATCCCCTATTCACAGTCCCCGATTCACAATCCCCTATTCACAGTCCCCTATTCACAATCCCCTATTCACAGTCCCCGATTCACAATCCCCTATTCACAATCCCGTATTCACAATCCCCTATTCACAGTCCCCGATTCACAATCCCCTATTCACAATCCCCTATTCACAATCCCCTATTCACATTCCCCTATTCACAATCCCCTATTCACAATCCCCTATTCACAATCCCCTATTCACAGTCCCCGATCCGCAATCCCCTATTCACAATCCCCTATTCACAATCCCCTATTCACAATCTCCTGTGCACAATCTCCGGGTCACAATCCCCTATTCACAATCCCCAATTCACAATCCCCTATTCACAATCCCCGATTCACAATCCCCATTCACAATCTCCTATTCACAATCCCCTGTTCACAGATGCCTATTCATAATCTCCGATTCACAATCCCCTATTCACAATCTCCTATTCACAATCCCCTATTCACAGTCTCCTATTCACAATCTCTTATTCACAATCCCCTATTCACAAACCCCTATTCACAATCCCCTATTCACAATCCCCTATTCACAATCCCGTATTCACAATCCCCCATTCACAATCCCCCATTCGCAATCCCCTATTCGCAATCCCCTATTCACAATCCCCACTTCACAATCCCCCATTCACACCCTCCTATTCACAATCCCCTCTTCACAATCCCCGATTCACAATCCCCTGTTCACAAACCCCTATTCACAATCCCCATTCACAATCCCTGATTCACAATCCCCTATTCACAGTCTCCTATTCACAATCTCCTATTCACAATCCCCTATTCACAATCTCCTATTCACAGTCTCCTATTCACAATCCCCATTCACAATCCCTGATTCACAATCCCCTATTCACAGTCTCCGTTTCACAATCTCCTATTCACAATCCCCTATTCACAATCTCCTATTCACAATATCCTATTCACAATCTCCTATTCACAATCCCCTATTCACAATCCCCTTTTCACAATCTCCTATTCACAGTCTCCTATTCACAATCCCCTATTCACAATCCCCTATTCACAATCTCCTATTCACAATCCCCGATTCACAATCCCCTATTCAGAATCTCCTATTCACAATCCCCTATTCACAATCCCCTATTCACAGTCTCCTATTCACTATCCCCTATTCACAATCCCCTATTCACAATCCCCTATTCACAGTCTCCTATTCACTATCCCCTATTCACAATCCCCTATTCACAATCCCCTATTCACAATCCCCAATTCACAATCCCCTATTCACAATCCCCTATTCACAATCTCGTATTCACAATCCCCTGTTCACAATCCCCTATTCACAATCCCCTATTCACAATCTCGTATTCACAATCCCCTTTTCACAATCCCCTGTTCACAATCCCCTATTCACAATCTCCTATTCACAATCCCCTATTCACAATCCCCTATTCACTATCCCCTATTCACAATCCCCTATTCACAATCCCCAATTCACAATCCCCTATTCACAATCCCCTGTTCACAATCCCCAATTCACAATCCCCTATTCACAATCTCCTATTCACAATCCCCTATTCACAATCCCCAATTCACAATCCCCTATTCACAATCCCCTATTCACAATCTCCTATTCACAATCCCCTATTCACAATCTCCTATTCACAATCCCCTATTCACAATCCCCTATTCACAGTCCACTATTCACAATCTCCTATTCACAATCCCCTATTCACAATCCCCAATTCACAATCTCCTATTCACAATCCCCTATTCACAATCTCCTATTCACAATCCCCTATTCACAGTCCACTATTCACAATCTCCTATTCACAATCCCCTGTTCAGATCCCTTCCCCCGACATTACCCTCATCCCTCCTCATTCTTGTGTCTCTCTCTTGGGATTGGCTCAAATGCCCGGAGTCTGCCCTCCTCACCTCACCCCACGACCCACTCATTGTGGCAATTCCACCATGAGATGTTTCACGACTGAGTGTGATCCTGTCGACGCTCACAGCATCACTCACGCACACACAATTGCGCATATACACTCACACATGCACACACGCACACAGAGGCAATCGCTCACACACATACACACACAATCACGCATGTACATTCAAACACAGAGACAAACGTGCACACACACACAATTGCGCATGCACACACACACTGATAGTCCCTCACACACACTTACACAATCGCACACACAGAGACAATCATGCACGCACATGCATAAAATTGCACACGCACACTTACACAGGAATATTCACACACTTACACACACAATCTAGGACAAAGGAAGATGGTAGTGGTTGTTGGAGGCCAATCATCTCAGCCCCAGGGCATTGCTGCAGGAGTTCCTCAGGGCAGTGTCCTAGGCCCAACCATCTTCAGCTGCTTCATCAATGACCTTCCCTCCATCATACGGTCAGAAATGGGGATGTTCGCTGATGATTGCACAGTGTTCAGTTCCATTCGCAACCCCTCAAATAATGAAGCAGTCCGAGCCCGCATGCAGCAAGACCTGGACAACATCCAGGCTTGGGCTGATAAGTGGCAAGTAACATTCGCGCCAGATAAGTGCCAGGCAATGACCATCTCCAACAAGAGAGAGTCTAACCACCTCTCCTTGACATTCAATGGCATTACCATCGCCGAATCCCCCACCATCAACATCCTGGGGGTCACCATTGACCAGAAACTTAACTGGACCAGCCACATAAATACTGTGGCTACAAGATCAGGTCAGAGGCTGGGTATTCTGCAGTGAGTGACTCACCTCCTGACTCCCCAAAGCCTTTCCACCATCCACAAGGCACAAGTCAGGAGTGTGATGGAATACTCTCCACTTGCTTGGATGAGTGCAGCTCCAACAACACTCAAGAAGCTCGACACCATCCAAGATAAAGCAGCCCGCTTGATTGGCACCCCATCCACCACCCTAAACATTCACTCCCTTCACCACCGGCGCACTGTGGCTGCAGTGTGTACCATCCACAGGATGCACTGCAGCAACTCGCCAAGGCTTCTTCGACAGCACCTCCCAAACCCGCGACCTCTACCACCTAGAAGGACAAGGGCAGCAGGCACATGGGAACAACACCACCTGCACGTTCCCCTCCAAGTCACACACCATCCCGACTTGGAAATATATCGCCGTTCCTTCATCGTCACCGGGTCAAAATCCTGGAACTCCCTTCCTAACAGCACTGTGGGAGAACCTTCACCACACGGACTGCAGCGGTTCAAGAAGGCGGCTCACCACCACCTTCTCAAGGGCAACTAGGGATGGGCAATAAATGCCGGCCTCGCCAGCGACGCCCACATCCCATGAACGAATAAAAAAAAACAGTCACACACGCTCGCACTGACACACATACTCACTCACACTGATGCACACACACTCATACATACTCACACTGACACACACACACTCATACATACTCACACTGACGAGCACACACACACTGACACACACACACACTCATGCTTATAAGACACACACCCACTCGCACTGACACACACATTCACACCGACACACACACACACTCTCACACTGACACACACACACACATACACACCCACTCACACTGACATGCACACTCACACTGACATACACACTCACACTGACAGACACACACACTGACAGACACACACTTAGGTTCAGTAAGTGGGGTTAGTGGAGTAGAGGCAGTTAGTGGGGTTAGTGGAGTTAGTGGGGGTTAGTGTAAGTTAGTAGGGGTTAGTGGAGGTTGGTGCAAGTTAGTGGGGGTTAGTCGGTATTGTGGGGGTTAGTGGGGTTTCGTGCGAGTTAGTGGGGTTTGTGGGTTTAGTGGGGGTTCGTGTGAGTTAGTGGGGTTTAGTGGGGGTTAGTGAGGTTAGTGGGGGTAAGTGAGGGTTAGTAGAGTTAGTGGGGTTGGTGGGGCTGAGTGGGGTTAGTGGGGGTTAGTGTTATTAGTGAGGTTAGTGGGGATATTGGGAGTAAGTGGTGGTTAGTAGTGTTAGAGGGGTTAGTGGGGTTAGTGCGGGTTGGTGGGAGTTAGTGAGGTTTGTGGGTTTATTGGGGGTAAGTGGTGGTTAGTAGTGTTAGTGGGGTTAGTGGGGGTTAGTGGGAGTTAGTGAGATTAGTGGGTGTTAGTAGGGGTTAGCAGGGTTAGCGGATGTAGTGGGGGTAGTGGGGTTTAGTGGAGCTAATGGCGGTTATTGGGGTTAGTAGATTAGTGGGGTTTAGTTGGGGTAGTGGGGTTACTGGGGGTTAATGGGGGTAGTGGATTTATTGGGGTTGGTAGATTAATGGAGTTTAGTAGTGGTTGGTTGGGTTAGTGAGATTAGTGGGGTTAGTTGAGGTTCATGGGGATGGTGGGAGTTAGTGGGATTAGTGAGGTTAGTGGTGTTGGTGTTGGTTAGTGGGGTTAGTGATATTAGTGGGGTTTAGTGTGAGTTAGTGGGGTTAGCGGGTTTAGAGGGGGTTAGTGGGGGTTCGTGTGAGATAGTGGGGTTTAGTGGGGGTAAGTGAGGGTTGGTAGAGTTAATGGGGTTAGTGATATTAGTGGGGTTAGAGGGGTTTAGTGTGGGTTAGTGCAATTAGTCAAGGTTAGTGGAGGTAATGGAGTTAGTTGGGGTTATTGGGGTTAGTAGATTAGTGGGGGTTAGTGATCATTAGTGGGGGTTAGTGTGATTTATGGGGTTGGTGGGGTTGTTGGGGGTTAGTGGGGGTTACTGTGAGTTAGTGGGGTTAGTGGGTTTAGAGGGGGTTAGTAGGGGTTAGTGTGAGTTAGTGGGGTTTAGTGAGGGTAAGTGAGGGTTAGTAGAGTTAATGGGGTTAGTGGGGATTATTGGGGATGGTGGGGGTTTGTGAGATTAGTGGGGTGTTAGTGAGGGTTAGTAGGAATGGGGGGAGTGGGGGTGGAGGGGTTTAGTGGGGTTTATTGGGGTTAGTAGATTAGTGGGGTTTAATGGGGGTAGTGGGGTTAGTGAGATTAGTGGGGTTAGTTGGGGTTAGTAGGGACGTTGGGAGTTAGTGGGATTAGTGAGGTTAGTGGTGTTGGTGGTGATTAGTAGGGTTAGTGATATTAGTGGGGTTTAGTGTGGGTTCGTGGGGTATGGTGGGGGGTTAGAGGAATTAGTTGAGGTTAGTGCGGTAATGGAGTTAATGTGTGTTATTGGGGTAAGTAGATTAGTGGGGGTTAGTGAGATTAATGGGGTTAGTGGGATTTATAGGGTTAATGGGAGTGGATTGGGGTAGCGGCAGTTAGTGAGGTTAGTGGGGGTTAGTGGAAGTTAGTGGGGGTTAGTGGAAGATGGTGGGGTTAGTGGGGTTAGTAGGGGCAGAGGGATTAGTGAAGGTTAGTGGGGTGAGTGGGGGTTAGTTCAAGTTAGTGGGGGTTAGTGGATTAGTGGGGTTAGTCGGGGTGAATGGGGGTTAGTAGAGTTAGTGCAGGTTAGAGAGGTTTAGTGGGGGTTAGTGCAATTAGTCAGGGTTAGTGGTGATAATGGAATTAGTGGGGGCTATTGGGGTTAGTAGATTAGTGGGGGTTAGTGATTATTAATGGGGTTAGTGGGATTTGTGGGGTTAGAGGGGGCGGGTTGAGGGTAGCGGCAGTTAGTGGGGTTAGTGGGGGTTAGTGAAGTTAGTGGAGGTTAATGGGGTTAGTGGGGGTTAGTGAAGTTAGTGGAGGTTAATGGGGTTAGTGGGGGTTAGTGAAGGTTAGTAGAGTTAGTGGCATTAGTGGGAGTTAGTGAGGATAAGTGGGAGTAGGGGGGTTTAGTGGGGGTTAGTGGGGCCTGAGGGGCTTAGTGGGGATTATTGGGGTTAGTAGATTAGTGGGGTTAATGGGGGGTAGTGGGGTCAATTGGGGTTTGGCGAGTTTAGTGGGGTTAGAATCATAGAATGGTTACATTCGGCCCATCGAGTCCCTGCTGGCTCTATGCAAGAGCAATCCAGCTAGTCCCACTCCCCCGCCCTATCCCCGTAGCCCTGCAAATTTTTTCCTTTTAAGTACTTATCCAGTTCCCTTTTGAAGGCCATGATTGAATCTGCCTCCACCACCCCCTCGGGCAGTGCATTCCAGATCCTAACCACTCGCTGTGTAAAAAAGTTTTTCCTCATGTCGCCTTTGGTTCTTTTGCCAATCACCTTAAATCTCTGTCCTCTGGTTCTTGACCCTTCGGCCAATGGGAACAGTTTCTCTCTATCTACTCTGTCTGGACCCTTCATGATTTTGAACACCTCGATCAAATCTCCTCGCAACCATCTCTGTTCCAAGGAGAACAACCCCAGCTTCTCCAGTCTATCCACGTAACTAAAGTCCCTCATCCCCGGAATCATTCTAGTAAATCTCTTCTGCACTCTTTCTAAGGCCTTCACATCTTTCCTGAAGTGCGGTGCCCAGAACTGGACACAATATTCCAGTTGTGGTCGAACCAGTGTTTTATAAAGGTTCATCATGACTTCCATACTTTTGTATTCTATGCCTCTATTTATAAAGCCCAGGATCCCGTATGCTTTTTTAACCACTTTCTCAACCTGCCCTGCCACCTTCAATGATTTGTGCACATATACCCCCAGATCTCTCTGTTCCTGTACCCCTTTTAGAGTTGTGCCCTCTAGTTTATATTGCCTCTCCTCATTTTTCCTGCCAAAATGTATCACTTTGCATTTTTCTGTGATAAATTTCATCTGCCACGTGTCCGCCCATTCCACCAGCCTGTCTGTATCCTCTTGAAGTCTATCACTATCCTCCTCACTGTTTACTACCCTTCCAAGTTTTGTGTCATCTGCAAATTTTGAAATTGTGCCCTGTACACCCAAGTCCAAGTCATTAATATATATCAAGAGAAGCAGTGGTCCCAGCACCGACCCCTGGGGAACACCTCTGTGCACCTCCCTCCAGTCCGAAAAACAACCGTTCACCACTACTCTCTGTTTCCTGTCATTTAGCCAATTCTGTATCCAGTCCTCGGGCACCACCCCCGTATCGACGGATGTTTGGAAGATTATGGCCAGTACCTCCGCAATTTCCACCCTTATTCCACTCAGCAACCTAGGATGCATCCCATCCGGACCGGGGACTTATCTACTTTAAGTACAGCCAGCCTTTCTAGTATCTCTTCTTTATCAATTTTTAGCCCATCCAGTATCTCAACTATATCTTCCTTTACCGAGACTCTGGCAGCATCTTCTTCCTTGGTAAAGGCCAATGCAAAGTACTCATTTAGTACCTCGGCCATCCCCTCTGCCTCCATGAGTAGATCTTCTTTTTGGTCCCTAATCGGCCCCACCCCTCCTCTTACTACCTGTTTACTGTTAAAATGCCTAGAGAAGACTTTTATGTTGTCCGCCAGTCTATTCTCATATTCTCTCTTTGCCCCTCTTATTTCCTTTTTCACTTCCCCTCTGAACTTTCTATATTCAGCCTGGTTCTCACTTGTGTTATCAACCTGACATCTGTCATACGCCCCTTTTTTCCGTTTCATCTTACTCACTCTCTCTTTTGTCATCCAGGGAGCTCTGGCTTTAGTTGCCCTGCCTTTCCCCCTGGTGGGAATGTACCTAGACTGTACCCAAAACATCTCCTCTTTAAAGGCCGCCCACTATTCGATTACAGTTTTGCCTGCCAATCTTTGATTCCAATTTACCCGGGTCAGATCCGGTCTCAACCCCCTGAAATTGGCCCTCCTCCAATTGAGTATTTTTACTTTCGAGTGGCCCATGTCCTTTTCCATAGCAATTCCAAACCTTATGATATTATGATCGCTGTTCCCTAAATGTTCCCCCACTGACACTTGCTCCATTTGGCCCGCCTCATTCCCAGAACCAAGTCCAGCAATGTCTCCTTCCTCATTGGGCCAGAAACGTACTGGTTAAGAAAGTTCCCCTGAACACATTTCAAAAATTCTTCCCCCTCTCTGCCCCTTATATTGTTACTATCCCAGTCTATATTAGGATAATTGAAGTTGAAGTCCCTCATTATCACTACTCTATGGCTTTTGCACTGTAATTTGTAATTTCCCTGCAAATTTGCTCCTTGGGGTGAGTGGGGTTTAGTGGGGTTTAGTGGAGGTAGTGGTTGTGAGTGGGGTTTAGTGGGGTGAGTGGGGTTTGGAGTGGGGTTTAGTGGGGTGAGTGGGGTTTGGAGTGGGGTTTAGTAGGGTGAGTGGGGTTTAGTGGGATTTGTTGAAGTGTGTGGGGTTTGGTGGGGTGAGTGGGGTTTAGATTGGGGTTAAGTGGAGGTGAGTGGGGTTTAGTGGAGGTAGTGGTTGTGAGTCGGGTTTAGTGGAGGTAGTGGGGTTGAGAGTGGGGTTTAGTGGGGTGAGTGGGAGTTAGAGTGGGGTTTAATGGAGGTATTGGAGTTTAGTGAGGTTTAGTGGGGTTTTGTGGGGATCAGTGGGGTCAGTGGGGGTGAATGTGGTTTAGTTGGGGTAGTGGGGTTTAGTGGGGTTCAGTGAGGTTTAGTGGGGTTAGTGGGGTTTATTGGGGTTAAATGGGGTTTAGTTGGGTTCAGTGGGGGTAGTGGTGTCAGTGGGGTTTAGTGGGGGTAGTGGGGTCAGTGGGGTTTAGTGGGGGTAGTGGTGTCAGTGGGGTTTAGTGGGGGTAGTGGGTTCAGTGGGGTTTAGTGGGGGTAGTGGTGTCAGTGGGGTTTAGTGGGGTCAGTGGGGTTTATTGGGGTTCAGTGGGGTTTAGTGGGGTTTAGTGGGGGTAGTGGTGTCAGTGGGAGTCAGTGGGATTTAGTGGGGGTCAGTGGGGTTAGTGGTGTTTAGTGTGGTAAGTGGGGGTCAGTGGGGGTAGTGGGGTCAGTGGGGTTTAGTGGGGTGAGTGGGGTTTAGTGGGGTGACTGGGGTTTAGTGGGTGTGAGTGGGGTTTAGGTGGGGTGAATGGGGTTTAGTGGGGTTTAGTGGGTGTGAGTGGGGTTTAGGTGGGGTGAATGGGGTTTAGTGGGGTTTAGTGGGGTGAATGGGGGTTAGTGGGGTGAGTGGGGTTTAGGTGGGGTGAATGGGGTTTAGTGGGGTTTAGTGGGGTGAGTGGGGGTTAGTGGGGTGAGTGGGGTTTAGGGGATGAGTGGGGTTTAGTGGGGTGAGTGAGGTTTAGTGGGGGTAATGGGGTTTATTGAGGTGTGTGGGGCTTAGTGGGCGTGAGTGGGGTTTAGTGGGGGTAATGGGGTTTATTGAGGTGTGTGGGGTTTAGTGGGGTTCTAGAGTGGGCTTTAGTGGGGTGAGTGGGGTTTAGAGTGGGGTTTACTGGAGGTGAGTGGGGTTTAGAGTGGGGTTTACTGGAGGTGAGTGGGGTTTAGAGTGGGGTTTACTGGAGGTGAGTGGGGTTTAGCAGGGTGAATGGGATATAGAGTGGGGTTTAGTGGAGGTAGCGGAGTTTAGTGAGGTTTAGCGGGGTGAGTGAGGTTTAGTGGGGTGAGTGGAGTTTAGTGGGTTTAGTGGGGTTTAGAGTAGGATTTAGTGGGGGTACTGGGGTTTAGTGGGGTGAGTGGGGTTTAGTGGGGTCAGTGTGGTTTAGTGGGGTTTAGTGGGGTCAGTGGGGTTTAGAGTAGGATTTAGTGGGGGTACTGGGGTTTAGTGGGGTGAGTGGGGTTTAGTGGGGTTTAGTGGGGTCAGTGGGGTGAGTGGGGTTTAGTGGGGTAGTGTGGTCAGTGGGGTTTAGTGGGGTGAGTGGGGTTTAGTGTGGTTTAGTGGGGTTGAGTGGGGGTAGTGGGGTTTAGTGGGGTTTAGTGGGGGTCAGTGTGGTTTAGTGGGGTCAGTGGGGTTTAGTGGGGGTAGTGGGGTTTAGTGGGGTTTAGTGGGGGTAGTGGGGTTTAGTGGGGTTTAGTGGGGGTAGTGTGATCAGTGGGGTCAGTTGGAGTCAATGGGGTCAGTGGGGTTTAGTGGGGGTAGTGGGGGTAGTGTGATCAGTGAGGTCAGTGGGGGTCAGTGGGGTCAGTGGGGTTTAGTGGGGGTAGTGTGATCAGTGAGGTCAGTGGGGGTCAGTGGGGTTTAGTGGGGTCAGTGGGGTTAAGTGGGGTCAGTGGGGTTTAGTGGGGGTAGTGGGGTTTAGTGGGGTTTAGTGGGGGTAGTGTGATCAGTGAGGTCAGTGGGGGTCAGTGGGGTTTAGTGGGGTCAGTGGGGTTTAGT
This sequence comes from Heptranchias perlo, assembly GCF_035084215.1. Classification (NCBI taxonomy): domain Eukaryota; kingdom Metazoa; phylum Chordata; class Chondrichthyes; order Hexanchiformes; family Hexanchidae; genus Heptranchias; species Heptranchias perlo. Next base: position 7,958,089 of record NC_090366.1, on the reverse strand, counting down.
GGGGTCAGTGGGGTTTAGTGGGGGTAGTGGGGTCAGTGGGGTTTAGAGTGGGTAGTGGGGTTTAGTGGGGGTAGTGGGGTTTAGTGGGGTTTAGTGGGGGTAGTGTGATCAGTGAGGTCAGTGGGAGTCAGTGGGATTTAGTGGGGGTCAGTGGGGTTAGTGGTGTTTAGTGTGGTAAGTGGGGGTCAGTGGGGGTAGTGGGGTCAGTGGGGTTTAGTGGGGTGAGTGGGGTTTAGTGGGGTGACTGGGGTTTAGTGGGTGTGAGTGGGGTTTAGGTGGGGTGAATGGGGTTTAGTGGGGTTTAGTGGGTGTGAGTGGGGTTTAGGTGGGGTGAATGGGGTTTAGTGGGGTTTAGTGGGGTGAATGGGGGTTAGTGGGGTGAGTGGGGTTTAGGTGGGGTGAATGGGGTTTAGTGGGGTTTAGTGGGGTGAGTGGGGGTTAGTGGGGTGAGTGGGGTTTAGGGGATGAGTGGGGTTTAGTGGGGTGAGTGAGGTTTAGTGGGGGTAATGGGGTTTATTGAGGTGTGTGGGGCTTAGTGGGCGTGAGTGGGGTTTAGTGGGGGTAATGGGGTTTATTGAGGTGTGTGGGGTTTAGTGGGGTTCTAGAGTGGGCTTTAGTGGGGTGAGTGGGGTTTAGAGTGGGGTTTACTGGAGGTGAGTGGGGTTTAGAGTGGGGTTTACTGGAGGTGAGTGGGGTTTAGAGTGGGGTTTACTGGAGGTGAGTGGGGTTTAGCAGGGTGAATGGGATATAGAGTGGGGTTTAGTGGAGGTAGCGGAGTTTAGTGAGGTTTAGCGGGGTGAGTGAGGTTTAGTGGGGTGAGTGGAGTTTAGTGGGTTTAGTGGGGTTTAGAGTAGGATTTAGTGGGGGTACTGGGGTTTAGTGGGGTGAGTGGGGTTTAGTGGGGTCAGTGTGGTTTAGTGGGGTTTAGTGGGGTCAGTGGGGTTTAGAGTAGGATTTAGTGGGGGTACTGGGGTTTAGTGGGGTGAGTGGGGTTTAGTGGGGTTTAGTGGGGTCAGTGGGGTGAGTGGGGTTTAGTGGGGTAGTGTGGTCAGTGGGGTTTAGTGGGGTGAGTGGGGTTTAGTGTGGTTTAGTGGGGTTGAGTGGGGGTAGTGGGGTTTAGTGGGGTTTAGTGGGGGTCAGTGTGGTTTAGTGGGGTCAGTGGGGTTTAGTGGGGGTAGTGGGGTTTAGTGGGGTTTAGTGGGGGTAGTGGGGTTTAGTGGGGTTTAGTGGGGGTAGTGTGATCAGTGGGGTCAGTTGGAGTCAATGGGGTCAGTGGGGTTTAGTGGGGGTAGTGGGGGTAGTGTGATCAGTGAGGTCAGTGGGGGTCAGTGGGGTCAGTGGGGTTTAGTGGGGGTAGTGTGATCAGTGAGGTCAGTGGGGGTCAGTGGGGTTTAGTGGGGTCAGTGGGGTTAAGTGGGGTCAGTGGGGTTTAGTGGGGGTAGTGGGGTTTAGTGGGGTTTAGTGGGGGTAGTGTGATCAGTGAGGTCAGTGGGGGTCAGTGGGGTTTAGTGGGGTCAGTGGGGTTTAGTGGGGTCAGTGGGGTTTAGTGGGGGTAGTGGGGTCAGTGGGGTTTAGAGTGGGTAGTGGGGTTTAGTGGGGGTAGTGGGGTTTAGTGGGGTTTAGTGGGGGTAGTGTGATCAGTGAGGTCAGTGGGGGTCAGTGGGTTTTATTGGGGGTACTGGGGTCAGTTGGGTCAGTGGTGTTTAGTGTGGTCAGTGGGGGTCAGTGGGGTTTATAAGGGTAGTGGAGTTTAGTGGGGTGAGTGGGGTTTAGTGGGGTGAGTGGGGTTTTGAGGGGTGAGTGGGGTTTAGAATGGGGTTTAGTGGAGGTGAGTGGGGTTTAGTGGGATTTAGAGGGGTTTAGAGTGGGGTTTAGTGGCGGGAGTGGGGTTTAGTGGGGTGAGTGGTGTATAGTGAGGTTTAGTGGGGTGAGTTAGGTTTAGTGAGGTTTAGTGGGGTTTAGAGTAGGGTTTAGTGAGGTTTAGTGGGGTTTAGAGTAGGGTTTAGTGGGGTGAGTGGGGTTTAGTGAGGTTTAGTGGGGTTTAGAGTAGGGTTTAGTGAGGTTTAGTGGGGCGAGTGGGGTTTAGTGGGGTTTAGAGTAGGGTTTAGTGAGGTTTAGTGGGGCGAGTGGGGTTTAGTGGGGTGAGTGGGAGTTAGAGTGGGGTTTAATGGAGGTATTGGAGTTTAGTGAGGTTTAGTGGGGTTTTGTGGGGATCAGTGGGGTCAGTGGGGGTGAATGTGGTTTAGTTGGGGTAGTGGGGTTTAGTGGGGTTCAGTGAGGTTTAGTGGGGTTAGTGGGGTTTATTGGGGTTAAGTGGGGTTTAGTTGGGTTCAGTGGGGGTAGTGGTGTCAGTGGGGTTTAGTGGGGGTAGTGGGGTCAGTGGGGTTTAGTGGGGGTAGTGGTGTCAGTGGGGTTTAGTGGGGGTAGTGGGTTCAGTGGGGTTTAGTGGGGGTAGTGGTGTCAGTGGGGTTTAGTGGGGTCAGTGGGGTTTATTGGGGTTCAGTGGGGTTTAGTGGGGTTTAATGGGGGTAGTGGTGTCAGTGGGAGTCAGTGGGATTTAGTGGGGGTCAGTGGGGTTAGTGGTGTTTAGTGTGGTAAGTGGGGGTCAGTGGGGGTAGTGGGGTCAGTGGGGTTTAGTGGGGTGAGTGGGGTTTAGTGGGGTGACTGGGGTTTAGTGGGTGTGAGTGGGGTTTAGGTGGGGTGAATGGGGTTTAGTGGGGTTTAGTGGGTGTGAGTGGGGTTTAGGTGGGGTGAATGGGGTTTAGTGGGGTTTAGTGGGGTGAATGGGGGTTAGTGGGGTGAGTGGGGTTTAGGTGGGGTGAATGGGGTTTAGTGGGGTTTAGTGGGGTGAGTGGGGGTTAGTGGGGTGAGTGGGGTTTAGGGGATGAGTGGGGTTTAGTGGGGTGAGTGAGGTTTAGTGGGGGTAATGGGGTTTATTGAGGTGTGTGGGGCTTAGTGGGCGTGAGTGGGGTTTAGTGGGGGTAATGGGGTTTATTGAGGTGTGTGGGGTTTAGTGGGGTTCTAGAGTGGGCTTTAGTGGGGTGAGTGGGGTTTAGAGTGGGGTTTACTGGAGGTGAGTGGGGTTTAGAGTGGGGTTTACTGGAGGTGAGTGGGGTTTAGAGTGGGGTTTACTGGAGGTGAGTGGGGTTTAGCAGGGTGAATGGGATATAGAGTGGGGTTTAGTGGAGGTAGCGGAGTTTAGTGAGGTTTAGCGGGGTGAGTGAGGTTTAGTGGGGTGAGTGGAGTTTAGTGGGTTTAGTGGGGTTTAGAGTAGGATTTAGTGGGGGTACTGGGGTTTAGTGGGGTGAGTGGGGTTTAGTGGGGTCAGTGTGGTTTAGTGGGGTTTAGTGGGGTCAGTGGGGTTTAGAGTAGGATTTAGTGGGGGTACTGGGGTTTAGTGGGGTGAGTGGGGTTTAGTGGGGTTTAGTGGGGTCAGTGGGGTGAGTGGGGTTTAGTGGGGTAGTGTGGTCAGTGGGGTTTAGTGGGGTGAGTGGGGTTTAGTGTGGTTTAGTGGGGTTGAGTGGGGGTAGTGGGGTTTAGTGGGGTTTAGTGGGGGTCAGTGTGGTTTAGTGGGGTCAGTGGGGTTTAGTGGGGGTAGTGGGGTTTAGTGGGGTTTAGTGGGGGTAGTGGGGTTTAGTGGGGTTTAGTGGGGGTAGTGTGATCAGTGGGGTCAGTTGGAGTCAATGGGGTCAGTGGGGTTTAGTGGGGGTAGTGGGGGTAGTGTGATCAGTGAGGTCAGTGGGGGTCAGTGGGGTCAGTGGGGTTTAGTGGGGGTAGTGTGATCAGTGAGGTCAGTGGGGGTCAGTGGGGTTTAGTGGGGTCAGTGGGGTTAAGTGGGGTCAGTGGGGTTTAGTGGGGGTAGTGGGGTTTAGTGGGGTTTAGTGGGGGTAGTGTGATCAGTGAGGTCAGTGGGGGTCAGTGGGGTTTAGTGGGGTCAGTGGGGTTTAGTGGGGTCAGTGGGGTTTAGTGGGGGTAGTGGGGTCAGTGGGGTTTAGAGTGGGTAGTGGGGTTTAGTGGGGGTAGTGGGGTTTAGTGGGGTTTAGTGGGGGTAGTGTGATCAGTGAGGTCAGTGGGGGTCAGTGGGTTTTATTGGGGGTACTGGGGTCAGTTGGGTCAGTGGTGTTTAGTGTGGTCAGTGGGGGTCAGTGGGGTTTATAAGGGTAGTGGAGTTTAGTGGGGTGAGTGGGGTTTAGTGGGGTGAGTGGGGTTTTGAGGGGTGAGTGGGGTTTAGAATGGGGTTTAGTGGAGGTGAGTGGGGTTTAGTGGGATTTAGAGGGGTTTAGAGTGGGGTTTAGTGGCGGGAGTGGGGTTTAGTGGGGTGAGTGGTGTATAGTGAGGTTTAGTGGGGTGAGTTAGGTTTAGTGAGGTTTAGTGGGGTTTAGAGTAGGGTTTAGTGAGGTTTAGTGGGGTTTAGAGTAGGGTTTAGTGGGGTGAGTGGGGTTTAGTGAGGTTTAGTGGGGTTTAGAGTAGGGTTTAGTGAGGTTTAGTGGGGCGAGTGGGGTTTAGTGGGGTTTAGAGTAGGGTTTAGTGAGGTTTAGTGGGGCGAGTGGGGTTTAGTGGGGTTTAGAGTAGGGTTTAGTGAGGTTTAGTGGGGTTTAGAGTAGGGTTTAGTGGGGTGAGTGGGGTTTAGTGTGGGGTTTAGTGGGGGTAGTGGAGTTTAGTGAGGTTTAGTGGGGCGAGTGAGGGTCAGTGGGGATTAGTGAGGGTCAGTGGGGATTAGTGGGGGTCAGTGGGGTGAGTGGGGGTCAGTGGGATTTAGTGGGGTGAGGGGGATTTAGAGTGGGGTTTAGTGGGGGTCTGTGCGGTCAGTGGGGTTTAGTGGGGTCGAATGGCGTTTAGTGGGGGTCAGTGGAGTTTCGTGGGGTAGTGTGGTTTAGTGGGGTCAGTGGGATTTATTGGGGTTCAGTGGGTATTAGTGTGGTTTATTGGGGTCAGTGAGGTTTATTGGGGTTCAGTGGGTTTGTGGGGTTTAGTGGAGTTTAATGAGGGTAGTGGGTTCAGTTGGGGTCAGTGGGGGTAGTGGGGTTTAGTCAGGGTAGTGGGGTCAGTGGGTTTAGGGGGATTTAGTGGGGGTAGTGTGGTCAGTGGGGTCAGTAGGGTTTAGTGGGGGTCAGTGGGGGTCAGTGGGGTTTAGTGGGGGTAGTGGGGTTTAGTGAGGTTTAGTAGGGTCAGTGGGGATTAGTGGGGTGAGTGGGGGCCAGTCGGGTTTAGTGGGGGTTAGTGGGGTGAGTGGGGGCCAGTCGGGTTTAATGGGGTGAGTGGGATTCAGAGTGGGGTTTAGTGGGGGTCCTTGTGGTCAGTGGGGTTTAGTGGGGTTTAGTGGGGGTAGTGGGGTCAGTGGGGGTCAATGGGATTTAGTGAGGGTCAGTGGGGTTTAGTGGGGTCAGTGGGGTTTAGTGGGGTCAGTGGGGGTCAGTGGGATTTAGTGAGGGTCAGTGGGGTTTAATGGGGTGAGTGGGATTTAGAGTGGGGTTTAGTGGGGGTAGTGGGGTCAGTGGGGTTTAGTGGGGGTAATGGGGTTTAGTGGGGTTCAGTGGGGGTAGTGGGGTTTAGGGGGGTTAGTGGGGTTTAGGGGGGTTAGTGGGGTTTACTGGGATTTAGTGGGGGTAGTGTGATCAGTGGGGTCAGTGGGTTCAGAGGGCTTCAGTGGGTTTAGTGGTGTTTAGTTTGGTCAGTGGGGGTCAGTGGAGGTAGCGGGGTGAGTGGGGTTTAGTGGGGTGAGTGGGGTTTAGTGGGGTGAGTGGGGTTTAGTGGGGATATTGGGGTTTATTGAGGTGTGTTGGGTTTAGTGGGGTGAGTGGGGTTTAGTGGGGTGAGTGGGGTTTAGTGGGGTGAGTGGGGTTTAGTGGGGATATTGGGGTTTATTGAGGTGTGTTGGGTTTAGTGGGGTGAATGGGGTTTAGTGGGGTGAGTTGGGTTTAGTAGGGTTTAGTGGGGGTCAGTGGGGTCAGTGGGGGTCAGAGGGGTTTAGTGGGGGTAGTGGGGTTTAGTGGGGTAGTGTGGTCAGTGTGGTCAGTAGGGTTTAGTGGGGGTTAGTGTGGTCAGTGGGGTTTAGTGAGGATTAGTGGGGTGAGTGGGTTTTAGTTGGGGTAATGGGGTTTATTGAGGTGTGTGGGGCTTAATGGGGTGAGTGGGGTTTAGTGGGGTTTAGAGTGGGGTTTAGAGGGGTGAGTGGGGTTTAGTGGGGTTTAGAGGGGTTTAGAGTGGGGTTTAGTGGGGTGAGTGGGGTTTAGTGGGGGTATTGGTTGTGAGTGGGGTTAAGTGGGGGTAGTGGGGTTTACAGTGGGGTTTAGCGGAGTTAGCGGAGTTTAGTGAGGTTTAGTGGGGTGAGTGGGGTTTAATGGGGTTTAGTGGGGCGAGTGGGGTTTAATGGGGTGAGTGGGGTTTCGTGGGGTGAGTGCGGTTTAGTGGGGTCAGTGGTTTTGTTTGGGGTCAGTGGGGTTTAGTGGAGGTCTGTTCGTCAGTGGGGGTCAGTGGGGTTTAGTGGGGTTTAGTGGGATTAGTAGGGTTTAGTGGGGTTTAGTCGGGTCATTGGGGTCAGTGGGGCTTAGTGAGTTTAGTGGGGGTCAGTGGGGTTTAGTGGGTTTAGTGGGTTTAGTGTGGTCATTGGGGTGAGTGGGGTTTAGTGGGTTCAATGGGATTACTGGGGTTTAGTGGAGTCAGTGGGGTTTAGTGGGGTTTAATGTGGTCAGTGGGGTTTAGTGGGGGTCAGTGGGGTTTAGTGGGGTTTAATGTGGTCAGTGGGGTTTAGTGGGGTCAGTGGGATTTAGTGGGGTAATGTGGTTTAGTTGGGTCAGTGAGGTTTATTGGGGTTCAGTGGGGTTTAGTGGGGTGAGTGGGGTTTATTGGGGTTCAGTGGGCTTGTGGGGTTTAGAGGGGTTTAATGGGGGTATTGGGGTCAGTCAGGGTCAGTGGGGGTAGTGTGGTCAGTGGGGTTTAGTGGGGGTCAGTGGGGTCAGTGGGGGTCAGTGGGGTTTAGACGGGCTAGTATGGTCAGTGGGGTCAGTAGGGTTTAGTGGGGGTCAGTGGGGGTCAGAGGGGTTTAGTGGGGTCAGTGGGGTCAGTGGGGTTTAGTGGGGTTTAGTGTGGTCAGTGGGGTTCAGTGGGGTCAGTGGGGTTTAGTGGGGTTTAGTGTGGTCAGTGGGGTTCAGTGGGGTCAGTGGGGTTTAGTGGGGTCATTGGGGTTCAGTGGGGTTTTGTGGGGTCATTAGGGTTTAGTGCGGTTTAGTGGGGTCCAGTGGGGTCAGTGGGGTTTAGTGGGGTCAGTGGGGTTTAGTCGGGTTTAATATGGGCAGTGGGGTTTAGACGGGATCACTGGGGTCAGTGGGGGTAGTGTGGTCAGTGGGGTCAGTGGGGTTTAGTGGGGTTTAATGTGGTCAGTGGGGTTTAGTGGGGTCAGTGGGGTTTAGTGGGGTGTAATGTGGTCAGTGGGGTTTAGTGGGGTCAGTGGAGTTTAGTGGGGTCAGTGGGGTTTAGTGGGGTTTAATGTGGTCAGTGCGGTTTAGTGGGGGTCAGTGGGGTTTAGTGGGGTGTAATGTGGTCAGTGGGGTTTAGAGGGGATTAGTGGGGTCAGTGGGGGGTAGTGTGGTCAGTGGGGTTTAGTGGGGGTCAGTAGGGTTTAGTGGAGTCAGTGGTGTTAGTGGTGTTTAGTGTGGTAAGTGGGGGTCAGTGGGGGTAGTGGGGTCAGTGGGGTTTAGTGGGAGTAGTGGGGTTTATTGGGGTGAGTGGGGTTTGGAGTCGTGTTTAGTGGGGTGACTGGGGTTTAGTGGGGTTTAGTGGGCGTGAGTGGGGTTTAGTGGGGTGAATGGGGTTTAGTGGGGTGAGTGGGGGTTAGTGGGGTGAGTGGGGTTGAGGGGATGAGTGGGGTTTAGTGGGGTGAGTGAGGTTTAGTGGGGGTAATGGGGTTTATTGAGGTGTGTGGGGCTTAGTGGGCGTGAGTGGGGTTTAGTGGGGTGAATGGGGTTTAGTGGGATTTAGTGGGGTGAGTGGGGGTTAGTGGGGGTAATGGGCTTTAGTGGGGGTAGTGGGGTCAATGGGGTTTAGTGGGGTCAGTGGGGTCACTGGGGTCAGTGGGGTTTAGGGGGGTTTGGTGGGGATTGTGGGGTTTAGTGGAGTTTAGTGGGGCGAGTGTGGTAAGTGGGGTCAGTGGGGGTCAGAGGGGTTTAGTGGGGGTAGTGAGGTTTAGTGGGGTTTAGTGGGGTGAGTGGGGTTTCGTGGGGTGAGTGGGGTTTAGTGGGGTCAGTGTTTTTTTTTGGGGTCAGTGGGGTTTAGTGGAGGCCTGTTCGTCAGTGGGGTTTAGTGGGGGTAGTGTGGTCAGTGGGGTTTAGTGGGGTTTAGTAGGGTTTAGTGGGGTCATTGGGGTCAGTGGGGCTTAGTGGGTTTAGTGTGGTCATTGGGGTGAGTGGGGTTTAGTGGGGTCAGTGGGATTACTGGGGTTTAGTGGAGTCAGTGGGGTTTAGTGGGGTTTAATGTGGTCATTGGAGTTTAATGTGGTTAGTGGGGTTTAGTGGGGGTCAGTGGGGTTTAGTGGGGTTTAATGTGGACAGTGGGGTTTAGATGGGTTGGTGGGGGTCAGTGGGATTTAGTGGGGTAATGTGGTTTAGTTGGGTCAGTGGGGTTTATTGGGGTTCAGTGGGGTTTAGTGGGGTCAATGGGGTTTATTGGGGTTCAGTGGGCTTGTGGGGTTTAGATGGGTTAATAGGGGTAGTGGGGTCAGTCAGGGTCAGTGGGGGTAGTGGGGTCAGTGAGATTTAGTGGGGGTAGTGGGTCAGTGGGGTTTAGTGGGGGTCAGTAGGGTCAGTGGGGGTCAGAGGGGTTTAGTGGGGTTCAGTGGGGTCAGTGGGGTTTGGTGGGGTTTAATGTGGTCAGTGGGGTTTCGTGGGGTTTAATGTGGTCAGTGGGGTTTAATATGGTCAGTGGGGTTTGGAGGGGATTAGTTGGGTCAGTGGAGATAGTGTGGTCAGTGGGGTTTAGTGGGATCAGTGGGGTTTAGTGAGGGTCAGTGGGGTTTTGTGGGGTTTTGTGGGTTCAGTGGGGTTTAGTGGGGTTTAGTGGAGTTTAGTGCGGTCACTGGGGTTTTGTGGGGTCAGTGGGGTTTAGTGGGGTTTAATGTGGTCAGTGAAGTTTAGTGGGGTCAGTGGGGTCAGTGAAGTTTAGTGGGGTCAGTGGGGTTTAGTGTGGTTTAGTGGGGTTCAGTGGGGTTTAGTGGGGTCAGTGGGCTTTAGTGGGGTTTAATGAGGTCAGTGGGGTTTAGTGGGGTTTAATGTGGTCAGTGAAGTTTAGTGGGGTCAGTGGGGTTTAGTGGGATTTAGTGGGGGTCAGTGGGGTTTAGTGGGGTTTAATGTAGTCAGTGGGGTTTAGTGGGGTCAGTGGGATTTAGTGGGGGTCAGTGGGGTTTAGTGGGGTTTATTGTGGTCAGTGGGGTTTAGTGGGGTTTAGTGGGGTCAGTGGAGTTTAGTGGGGTTTCGAGGGGATTAGTGGGGTCAGTGGGGTTTAGTGGGGTCAGTGGGGTTTAGTGGGGTCAGTGGGTATAGTGGGGTTTAGTGGGGTTTGGAGGGGATTAGTGGTGTCAGTAGAGATAGTGTGGTCAGTGGGGTTTAGTGGGGTTTAGTGGGGTCATTGGCGTTTAGAGGGGATTATTGGGGTCAGTGGGGTTTAGTGGAGTTTAGTGGGGTCAGTGGGGTTTAGTGGGGTCAGTGGGTATAGTGGGGTCAGTGGGGTTTAGTGGGGTCAGTGGGTATAGTGGGGTCAGTGGGGTTTAGTGGGGTCAGTGGGGTTTACTTGGGGTCATTGGGGTTTAATGCGGTCAGTGGGGTTTAGTGGGGTTTTGTGGGGTCAGTGAGGTTTAGTGTGGTCAGTTTAGTTCAGTGGGGTCAGTGGGGTTTAGTGGGGTCAGTGGGGTTTAGTGCGGTCAGTGGGGTTCATTGGGGTCATTGGGGTTTAATGCGGTCAGTGGGGTTTAGTGGGGTTTTGTGGGGTCAGTGAGGTTTAGTGTGGTCAGTGGGGTTTAGTGGGGTTTTGTGGGGTCAGTGGGGTTTAGTGGGGTCAGTGGGGTTTTGTGGGGTCAATGGGCTTTTGTGTGGTTTAGTGGGGTCAGTTGGGTTTTGTGGGGTCAGTGGGGTTTAGTGGGGTTTAATGTGGTCAGTGGGGTTTAGTGGGGTCAGTGGTGTTTATTGGGGTCAGTGGGGTTCAGTGGGGTTTAAGGTGATCAGTGGGGTTTCGAGGGGATTAGTGGGGTCAGTGGAGATAGTGTGGTCAGTGTGGTTTAGTGGGGTTTAGAGGGAATTAGTGGAGTCAGTGGGGGTAGTGTGGTCAGTGGGGTTTAGTGTGGTCAGTGGGGTTTAGTGGGGTTTAGAGGGAATTAGTGGGGTCAGTGGGGTTTAGTGGGGATTTGTGGGTTCAGTGGTGTTTAGTAGGGTTTAGTGGAGTCAGTGGGGTTTAGAGGGGATTATTGGGGTCAGTGGGGTTTAGTGGAGTTCAGTGGGGTCAGTTGGGTTTAGTGCGGTCAATGGGGTTTAGTGGGGTTTAGTGGGGTTTAGTGGGGTCAGTGGGGTTTGTTGGGGTTAGTGGGGTTTAGTGGGATTTAATGTGGTCAGTGGGGTTTCGTGGGGTCAGTGGGGTTTAGTGGGGTTTAGTGGGGTTTAATGTGGTCAGTGGGGTTTATTGGGGTCAGTGGGGTTTATTGGGGTCAGTGGGGTTTAGTGGGGTCAGTGGGGTTTATTGGGGTCAGTGGGCTTTAGTGGGGTTTAATGTGGTCAGTGGGGTTTGGAGGGGATTAGTGGCGTCAGCGGAGATAGTGTGGTCAGTGTGGTTTGGTGTGGTCAGTGGGGTTTAGTGGGGTTTAGTGGGGTTTCGAGGGGATTAGTTGGGTCAGTGGGGGTAGTGTGGTCAGTGGGGTTTAGTGGGGTCAGTGGCGTTTAGTAGGGTTTAGTGGAGTCAGTGGGGTTTAGAGGGGATTATTGGGGTCAGTGGGGTTTAGTGGAGTTTAGTGGGGTTTCGTGGGGTTTTGTGTGGTCAGTGGGGTTTAGTGGCATTTAGTGGGGTCAGTTGGGTTTAGTGGGGTTAGTGGGGTTTAGTGGGGTCAGTGGGTATAGTGGGGTTCAGTGGGGTTTAGTGGGGTTTAGTGGGGTTAGTGGGGTTTAGTGGGGTCAGTGGGTATAGTGGGGTTCAGTGGGGTTTAGTGGGGTCAGTGGGTATAGTGGGGTCAGTGGGGTTTAGTGGGGATTATTGGGGTTTAATTTGGTCAGTGGGGTTTAGAGGGGATTAGTGGGGTCAGTGGAGATAGTGTGGTCAGTGTGGTTTAGTGTGGTCAGTGGGGTTCAGTGGGGATTTGTGGGTTCAGTGGTGTTTAGTAGGGTTTAGTGGAGTCAGTGGGGTCAGTTGGGTTTAGTGCGGTCAGTGGGGTTTATTGGGTTAGTGTGGTCGGTGGGGTTTAGTGGGGTTCAGTGGGGTTTAGTGAGGTCAGTGGGGTCAGTGGTGTCAGTGGGGTTTAATGGGGTCAGTGGGGTCAGTGGGGTCAATGGGGTTTAGTGGGGTCAGTGGGGTTTAGTGGGGTCAGTGGGGTTAGTGGGGTCAGTGGGGTCAGTGGGGTTTAGTGGGGATAGTGGGGTCAGTGGGGTTTCATGGGGTTTAGTGGGGTCAGTGGGATTTAGTGGGGTCAGTGGGGTTTAGTGGGGTCAGTGGGATTACTGGGGTTTAGTGGAGTCAGTGGGGTTTAGTGGGGTTTCGTGGGTTTATTGTGGTCAGTGGGGTTTAGTGGGGTTTAATGTGGTCAGTGGGGTTTAGTGGGGTTTAATGGGATTTAATGTGGTCAGTGGGGTTTAGTGGGGTCAGTGGGGTTTAGTGGGGTTTAGGTGGGTTTAATATGGTCAGTGGGGTTTAGTGGGGTCAGTGGGGTTTATTGGGGTCAGTGGGGTTTAGTGGTTTTTAATGTGGTCAGTGGGGTTTAGAGGGGATTAGTGGGGTCAGTGGAGATAGTGTGGTCAGTGGGGTTTAGTGGGGTCAGTGGGTTTTAGTGGGGTTTAGTGGGGTCAGTGGGGTTTTGTGGAGTTTAGTGGGGTCAGTGGGGTTTAGTGGGGTTTGATGGGGTCAGTTGGGTTTAGTGCGGTCAGTGGGGTTTAGTGGGGTCAGTGGGGTTTAGTGGGTTTAGTGGGGTTTAGTGGGGTCAGTGGGGTTTAGTGGGGTTTAATGTGGTCAGTGGGGTTTCGTGGGGTCAGTGGGGTTTAGTGTGTTTTAGTGGGATTTAATGTGGTCAGTGGGGTTTCGTGGGGTCAGTGGGGTTTAGTGGGATTTAGTGGGGTTTAATGTGGTCAGTGGGGTTTAGTGGGGATTAGTGGCGTCAGTGGAGATAGTGTGGTCAGTGTGGTTTAGAGGGGATTATTGGGGTCAGTGGGGTTTAGTGGAGTTTAGTGGGGTTTAGTGGGGTCAGTGGGGTTTAGTGGGGTCAGTGGGGTTTAGTGGGGTCAGTGGGGTTTACTGGGGTTAGTGTGGTCAGTGGGGTTCAGTGGGGTCAGTGGTGTTTAGTGGGGTCAGTGGGGTTTAGTGGGGTTTTGTGGGGTCAGTGGGGTTTAGTGGGGTCAGTGGGGTTTAGTAGGGTCAATGGGGTTTAGTGGGGTTTAATGTGGTCAGTGGGGTTTCGTGGGGTCAGTGGTGTTTATTGGGGTCAGTGGGGTTTAGTGGGGGTCAGTGGGGTTTAGTGGGGTTTAATGTGGTCAGTGGGGTTTAGTGGGGTTTAATGTGGTCAGTGGGGTTTAGTGGTGTCAGTGGGGTTTAGTGGGGTCATTGGGGTCAATGGGGTTTAGTGGGGTCAGTGGGGTTTAGTGGGGTCATTGTGGTCAGTGGGGTTTAGTGGGGTCAGTGGCGTCAGTGTGGTTTAGTGGTGTCAGTGGGGTCAGTGGGGTTTAGTGGGGTCAGTGGGATTTAGTGGGGTCAGTGGGGTTTAGTGGGGTCAGTGTGATTACTGGGGTTTAGTGGAGTCAGTGGGTTTTAGTGGGGTCAGTGGGGTTTAGTGGGGTCAGTGGGGTTCAGTGGGGTTCAGTGGTGTCAGTGGGGTTTAGTGGGGTCTGTGGGGTTTAGTGGGATTTAGTGGGGTTTAGTGTGGTCAGTGGGGTCAGTGGGGTTTAGTGGGGTTTAGTGGGGTTTAATGTTGTCAGTGGGGTTTAGTGGGGTCAGTGGGATTTAGTGGGGGTCAGTGGGGTTTAGTGGGGATTAATGTGGTCAGTGGGGTTTTGTGGGGTCAGTGGGGTTTAATGGTGTTTAATGTGGTCAGTGGGGTTTAGAGGGGATTAGTGGGCTCAGTGGGGTTTAGTGGGATTTAGTGGGGTTTAGTGGGATTTAATGTGGTCAGTGGGGTTTAGTGGGGTCAGTGGGGTTTAGTGGGGTTTAATGTGATCAGTGGGGTTTAGAGGGGAATAGTGGGCTCAGTGGGGTTTAGTGGGGTTTAATGTGGTCAGTGGGGTTTAGAGGGGAATAGTGGGCTCAGTGGGGTTTAGTGGGGGTCAGTGGGGTTTAGTGGGGTTTAGTGGGGTTTAGTGGGGTCAGTGGGGTTTAGTGGGGATTAGTGGGGTCAGTGGGGTTTAGAGGGGATTAGTGGGCTCAGTGGGGTTTAGTGGGATTTAGTGGGGTTTAGTGGGATTTAATGTGGTCAGTGGGGTTTAGTGGGGTCAGTGGGGTTTAGTGGGGTTTAATGTGATCAGTGGGGTTTAGTGGGGTTTAGTGGGGGTCAGTGGGGTTTCGTGGGGTTTAATGTGGTCAGTGGGGTTTAGTGGGGTCAGTGGGGTTTAGTGGGGTTTAGTGGGCTCAGTGGGGTTTAGTGGGGGTCAGTGGGGTTTAGTGGGGTTTAGTGGGGTTTAGTGGGGTCAGTGGGGTTTAGTGGGGATTAGTGGGGTCAGTTGGGTTTAGTGCGGTCAGTGGGGTTTAGTGGGTTTAGTGGGGTATAGTGGGGTCAGTGGGATTACTGGGGTTTAGTGGGGTTTAATGTGGTCAGTGGGGTTTTGTGGGGTCAGTGGGGTTTAGTGGGTGTCAGTGGGGTTTAGTGGGGTTTACTGTGGTCAGTGGGGTTTAGTGGGGTTTAATGTGGTCAGTGAGGTTTAGTGGGGTTTAGTGGGGTCATTGGGGTCAGTGGGGTTTAGTGGGGTCAGTGGGGTCATTGGGGTCAGTGTGGTTTAGTGGGGTCAGTGGGGTTTAGTGGGGTCATTGGGGTCAGTGGGGTTTAGTGGGATCAGTGGGATTTAGTGGGGTCAGTGAGGTTTAGTGGGGTCAGTGGGATTACTGGGGTTTAGTGGAGTCAGTGGGGGTTAGTGGGGTCAGTGGGGTTCAGTGGGGTTTAGTGGGGTTCAGTGGGATCAGTGGGGTTTAGTGGGATTTAGTGGGGTTTAGTGTGTTCAATGGGGTTCAGTGGGGTCAGTGGGGTTTAGTGGGGTTGAGTGGGGTTTAATGTTGTCAGTGGGGTTTCGTGGGGTCAGTGGGATTTAGTGGGGGTCAGTGGGGTTTAGTGGGGATTAATGTGGTCAGTGGGGTTTTGTGGGGTCGGTGGGGTTTAGTGGGGGTCAGTGGGGTTTAGTGGGGTTTAATGTGGTCAGTGCGGTTTAATGTGGTCAGTGGGGTTTAGTGGGGTTTAATGTGGTCAGTGGGGTTTAGTGGGGTCAGTGGGGTTTAGTGGGTTTTGGTGGGGTTTAGTGGGATTTAATGTAGTCAGTGGGGTTTAGTGGGGTCAGTTGGGTTTCGTGGGGTTTAATGTGATCAGTGGGGTTTAGTGGGGTCAGTGGGGTTTAGTGGGGGTCAGTGGGGTTCGGTGGGGTTGAATGTGGTCAGTGGGGTTTAGCGGGGATTAGTGGGCTCAGTGGGGTTTAGTGGGGTCAGTGGGTTTTAGTGGGGTTTAGTGTGGTCAGTGGGGTTTAGTGGGGTTTAGTGGGGTCAGTGAGGTTTAGTGGGGTCAGTGGGTTTTAGTGGGCTTTAGTGTGGTCAGTGGGGTTTAGTGGGCTTTAGTGGGGTCAGTGGGGTTTAGTGGGGTTTAGTGGGGTCTGTTGGGTTTAGTGCGGTCAGTGGGGTTTAGTGGGTTTAGTGGGGTTTAGTGGGGTCAGTGGGATTACTGGGGTTTAGTGGGGTTTAGTGGGGTTTAATGTGGTCAGTGGGGTTTAGTGGGGTTTAATGTGGTCAGTGGGGTTTGGTGGGGTCAGTGGGGTTTATTGGGGTCAGTGGGGTTTAGTGGGGTTTAATGTGGTCAGTGGGGTTTGGTGGGGTCATTGGGGTTTAGTGGGGTCAGTGGGGTTTACTGGGGTTTTGTGGGGTCAGTGGGGTTTCGTGGGGGTCAGTGGGGTTTTGTGGGGTTTAGTGGGGTCAGTGGGGTTTAGTGGGGTCAGTTGGGTTTAGTGCGGTCAGTGGGGTTTAGTGGGGTATAGTGGGGTCAGTGGGATTACTGGTGTTTAGTGGGGTTTAATGTTGTCAGTGGGGTTTAGTGGGGTCAGTGGGATTTGGTGGGGGTCAGTGGGGTTTAGTGGGGATTAATGTGGTCAGGGGGTTTTGTGGGGTCAGTGGGGTTTAGTGGGGGTCAGTGGGGTTTAGTGGGGTTTAATGTGGTCAGTGGGGTTTAGTGGGGTTTAATGTGGTCAGTGGGGTTTAGTGGGGTCAGTGGGGTTTAGTGGGGTCATTGGGGTCAGTGGGGTTTAGTGGGGTCAGTGGGGTCAGTGGGGTCATTGGGGTCAGTGGGGTTTAGTGGGGTGAGTGGGGTCAGTGGGGTCAGTGTGGTTTAGTGAGGTCAGTGGGGTCAGTGGGGTTTAGTGGGGTCATTGGGGTCAGTGGGGTTTAGTGGGATCAGTGGGATTTAGTGGGGTCAGTGGGGTTTAGTGGGGTCAGTGGGATTACTGGGGTTTAGTGGAGTCAGTGGGGGTTAGTGGGGTTCAGTGGGGTTTAGTGGGGTCAGTGGGGTTTAGTGGCGTCAGTGGGGTTCAGTGGGGTTTAGTGGGGTTCAGTGGGTCAGTGGGGTTTAGTGGGATTTAGTGGGGTCAGTGGGGTTTACTGTGGTCAGTGGGGTTCAGTGAGGTTTAGTGGGGTTCAGTGGGGTCAGTGTGGTTTAGTGGGGTCAGTGGGGTTTAGTGGGGTCAGTGGGGTTTAGTGGGGTCAGTGTGCTTTAGTGGGGTCAGTAGGGTTTAGTGGGGTCACTGGGGTCAGTGGGGTTTAGTGGGGTCAGTGGGGTTTAGTGGGGTTAGTGGGGCTTACTGGGGGTTGTGGGGATTAGTGGGGTCAGTTCGGTCATTGGGTTTCAGTGGCGTCAATGGGGTTTTGTGTGGTTTAGTGGCGTCAGTGGGGTTTTGTGGGGTCAGTGGGGTCAGAGGGGTCTGTGGGGTTTAGTGGGGTCAGTGGGGTCAGTGGGGTTTAGTGGGGTCAGTGGGGTTTAGTGGGGTCAGTGGGGTCAGTGGGGTTTAGTGGGGTCAGTGGGGTCAGTGGGGTTCAGTGGGGTCAGTGGGGTCAGTGGGGTTTAGTGGGGTCAGTGGGGTCAGTGTGGTTTAGTGAGGTCAGTGGGGTCAGTGGGGTCATTGGGGTCAGTGGGGTTTAGTGGGATCAGTGGGATTTAGTGGGGTCAGTGGGGTTTAGTGGGGTCAGTGGGATTACTGGGGTTTAGTGGAGTCAGTGGGGGTTAGTGGGGTTCAGTGGGGTTTAGTGGGGTCAGTGGGGTTTACTGGGGTCAGTGGGGTTCAGTGGGGTTTAGTGGGGTTCAGTCGGTCAGTGGGGTTTAGTGGGAATTAATGGGGTTTAGTGTGGTCAGTGGGGTTCAGTGGGGTCGGTGGGGTTTAGTGGGGTTTAATGTTGTCAGTGTGGTTTAGTGGGGTCAGTGGGGTCAGAGAGGTTTAGTGGGGTTTAGTGGGGTCAGTGGGGTTTAGTGGGGTCAGTGGGGTTTAGTGGGGTCAGTGGGGTTTACTGGGGTTTTGTGGGGTCAGTGGGGTTTCGTGGGGGTCAGTGGGGTTTTGTGGGGTTTAATGGGGTCAGTGGGGTCATTGGGGTTTTGTGTGGTCAGTGGGGTTTAGTGGGGTCAGTGGGGTTTAGTGGGGTCAGTGGGTTTTAGTGGGGTTTAGTGTGGTCAGTGGGGTTTAGTGGGGTTTAGTGTGGTCAGTGGGGTTTAGTGGGGTTTAGTGGGGTCAGTGGGGTTTAGTGGGGTTTAGTGGGGTCAGTTGGGTTTAGTGCGGTCAGTGGGGTTTAGTTGGTTTAGTGGGGTATAGTGGGGTCAGTGGGATTACTGGGGTTTAGTGGGGTTTAATGTTGTCAGTGGGGTTTAGTGGGGTCAGTGGGATTTAGTGGGGGTCAGTGGGGTTTAGTGGGGATTAATGTGGTCAGTGGGGTTTTGTGGGGTCAGTGGGGTTTAGTGGGGGTCAGTGGGCTTTAGTGGGGTTTAATGTGGTCAGTGGGGTTTCGTGGGGTTTAATGTGGTCAGTGGGGTTTAGTGGGGTCAGTGGGGTTTAGTGGGGTCATTGGGGTCAGTGGGGTTTAGTGGGGTCAGTGGGGTCAGTGTGGTCATTGGGGTCAGTGGGGTTTAGTGGGGTCAGTGGGGTCAGTGGGGTCAGTGTGGTTTAGTGGGGTCAGTGGGGTTTAGTGCGGTCATTGGGGTCAGTGGGGTTTAGTGGGATCAGTGGGATTTAGTGGGGTCAGTGGGGTTTAGTGGGGTCAGTGGGATTACTGGGGTTTAGTGGAGTCAGTGGGGGTTAGTGGGGTTCAGTGGGGTTTAGTGGGGTCAGTGGGGTTTAGTGGGGTCAGTGGGGTTCAGTGGGGTTTAGTGGGGTTCAGTGGGGTTTAGTGGGATTTAGTGGGGTTTAGTGTGGTCAGTGGGGTTCAGTGGGGTCAGTGGGATTTAGTGGGGGTCAGTGGGGTTTAGTGGGGATTAATGTGGTCAGTGGGGTTTTGTGGGGTCAGTGGGGTTTAGTGGGGTTTAATGTGGTCAGTGGGGTTTAATGTGGTCAGTGGGATTTAGTGGGGTTTAATGTGGTCAGTGGGGTTTTGTGGGGTCAGTGGGGTTTAGTGGGTTTTGGTGGGTTTTAGTGGGATTTAATGTGGTCAGTGGGGTTTAGTGGGGTCAGTTGGGTTTAGTGGGGTTTAATGTGATCAGTGGGGTTTAGTGGGGTTTAGTGGGGGTCAGTGGGGTTTAGTGGGGTCAGTGGGTTTTAGTGGGGTTTAATGTGGTCAGTGGGGTTTAGTGGGGTTTAATGTGGTCAGTGGGGTTTAGTGGGGTTTAATGTGGTCAGTGGGGTTTGGTGGGGTCAGTGGGGTTTATTGGGGTCAGTGGGGTTTATTGGTGTCAGTGGGGTCAGTGTGGTTTAGTGGGGTCAGTGGGGTCAGTGAGGTTTAGTGGGGTTCAGTGGGGTCAGTGGGGTTTCGTGGGGTCAGTGGGGTTTAGTGGGATCAGTGGGGTTTAGTGGGGTTTAGTGGGGTCAGTGGGGTCATTGGGGTTTTGTGGGGTCAGTGGGGTTTTGCGGGACAGTGGGGTCAGTGGGGTTTAGTGGTGTCAGTGGGGTTTAGTGGGGTCAGTGGGATTTAGTGGGGTCAGTGGGGTTTAGTGGGGTCAGTGGGATTACTGGGATTTAGTGGAGTCAGTTGGGTTTAGTGGGGTTTAGTGGGGTTTAATGTGGTCAGTGGGGTTTAGTGGGGTCAGTGGGGTTTAGTGGGGGTCAGTGGGATTACTGGGGTTTAGTGGAGTCCGTGGGGTTTAGTGGGGTCAGTGGGATTTAGTGGGGTCAGTGGGATTTAGTGGGGGTCAGTGGGATTACTGGGGTTTAGTGGAGTCCGTGGGGTTTAGTGGGGTCAGTGGGGTTTAGTGGGGTCAGTGTGGTTCAGCGGGGTCAGTGGGATTTAGTTGGGTCAGTGGGATTACTGGGGTTTAGTGGGGTTTAATGTGGTCAGTGGGGGTTAGTGGGGTTCAGTGGGGTTTAGTGGGGTCAGTGGGGTTTCGTGGGGTCAGTGGGGTTCAGTGGGGTTTAGTGGGGTTCAGTGGGATCAGTGGGGTTTAGTGGGATTTAGTGGGGTTTAGTGTGGTCAGTGGGGTCAGTGGGGTCAGTGGGGTTTAGTGGGGTTTAGTGGGGTTTAATGTTGTCCGTGGGGTTTAGTGGGGTCAGTGGGATTTAGTGGGGGTCAGTGGGGTTTAGTGGGGATTAATGTGGTCAGTGGGGTTTTGTGGGGTCAGTGGGGTATGGTGGGGGTCAGTGGGTTTTCGTGGGGTTTAATGTGGTCAGTGGGGTTTAATGTGGTCAGTGGGGTTTAGTGGGGTTTAATGTGGTCAGTGGGGTTTAGTGGGGTCAGTTGGGTTTAGTGGGGTTTAATGTGATCAGTGGGGTTTAGTGGGGTCAGTGGGGTTTCGTGGGGGTCAGTGGGGTTTAGTGGGGGTCAGTGGGGTTTAGTGGGGTTTAATGTGGTCAGTGGGGTTTTGAGGGGATTAGTGGGCTCAGTGGGGTTTAGTGGGGTTTAGTGGGGTCAGTGGTGTTTAGTGGGGTCAGTGGGTTTTAGTGGGCTTTAGTGTGGTCAGTGGGGTTTAGTGGGGTTTAGTGGGGTCAGTGGGGTTTAGTGGGGTTTAGTGGGGTCAGTTGGGTTTAGTGCGGTCAGTGGGGTTTAGTGGGTTTAGTGGGTTTTAGTGGGGTCAGTGGGATTACTGGGGTTTAGTGGGGTTTAATGTGGTCAGTGGGGTTTAGTGGGGTTTAATGTGGTAAGTGGGGTTTAGTGGGGTTTAATGTGGTCAGTGGGGTTTGGTGGGGTCAGTGGGGTTTATTGGGGTCAGTGGGGTTTAGTGGGGTTTAATGTGGTCAGTGGGGTTTGGTGGGGTCAGTGGGGTTTATTGGGGTCAGTGGGGTTTATTGGGGTGAGTGGGGTCAGTATGGTTTAGTTGGGTTCAGTTGGGTCAGTGGGATTTAGTGGGGTCAGTGGGGTTTAGTGGGGTCAGTGGGGTCAGTAGGGTTTAGTGGGGTCAGTGGGGTTTAGTGGGGTCAGTGGGGTTCACTGGGGTTTTGTGAGGTCAGTGGGGTTTCGTGGGGGTCAGTGGGGTTTTGTGGGGTTTAGTGGGGTCAGTGGGGTCATTGGGGTTTTGTGGGGTCAGTGTGGATTTGCGGGTCAGTGGGGTCAGTGGGGTCAGTGGGGTTTAGTGGTGTCAGTGGGGTCAGTGGGGTTTAGTGGGGTCATTGGGGTCAGTGGGGTTTAGTGGGGTGAGTGGGGTTTAGTGGGGTCAGTGGGATTACTGGGGTTTAGTGGTGTCAGTGGGGTTTAGTGGGATTTGGCGTGGTCATTGGGGTTCAGTGGGGTTTAGTGGGGCTCAGTGGGATCAGTGGGGTTTAGTGGGGTCAGTGGGGTTTAGTGGGATTTGGCGTGGTCATTGGGGTTCAGTGGGGTTTAATGTTGTCAGTGGGGTTTAGTGGGGTTTAATGTGTTCAGTGGGGTTTAGTGGGGTTTAATGTGTTCAGTGGGGTTTAGTGGGGTTTAGTGGGGTCAGTGGGGTTTAGTGGGTTTTAGTGGGATTTAATGTGGTTAGTGGGGTTTAGTGGGGTTTAATGTGATCAGTGGGGTTTAGTGGGGTTTAATGTGTTCAGTGGGGTTTAGTGGGGTTTAATGTGATCAGTGGGGTTTAGTGGGGTCAGTGG
The DNA here is from genome assembly GCF_035084215.1 of Heptranchias perlo. Classification (NCBI taxonomy): domain Eukaryota; kingdom Metazoa; phylum Chordata; class Chondrichthyes; order Hexanchiformes; family Hexanchidae; genus Heptranchias; species Heptranchias perlo. The sequence goes on along the minus strand of NC_090366.1, from coordinate 7,937,483 downwards.
AGTTTAGAGGGGATTAGTGGGGTCAGTGGAGATAGTGTGGTCAGTGGGGTTTAGTGGGATCAGTGGGGTTTAGTGGGGTCAGTGGGGTTTAGTGGGGATTAGTGGGGTCAGTGGAGATAGTGTGGTCAGTGGGGTTTACTGGGGTTTTGCGGGGTCAGTGGGGTTTAGTGGGGTCAGTGGGGTTTACTGGGGTTTTGTGGGGTCAGTGGGGTTTAGTGGGGTCAGTGGGGTCAGTGGGGTTTTGCGGGGTCAGTGGGGTTCAGTGGGGTTTAGTGGGGTCAGTGGGGTTTACTGGGGTTTTGCGGGGTCAGTGGGGTTTAGTGGGGTCAGTGGGGTCAGTGGGGTTTTGCGGGGTCAGTGGGGTTCAGTGGGGTTTAGTGGGGTTTAGTGTGGTTTAGTGGGGTTTGGTGGGGTTTAATGTGGTCATTGGGGTTTATAGGGGATTAGTGGGGTTTATTTGGGTTTAATGTGGTCAGTGGGGTTTAGTGGGGTTCAGTGGGGTCAGTGGGGTTTCGTGGGGTTTTGTGGGTTTAGTGGGGTCTCTTGGGGTCAGTGGGGTCAGTGGGGTTTAGTGGGGTCAGTGGGGTTTCGTGGGGTCAGTGGGGTTTACTGGGGTTTTGCGGGGTCAGTGGGGTTTAGTGGGGTCAGTGGGGTCAGTGGGGTTTTGCGGGGTCAGTGGGGTTCAGTGGGGTTTAGTGGGGTTTAGTGTGGTTTAATGTGGTCATTGGGGTTTATAGGGGATTAGTGGGGTTTATTTGGGTTTAATGTGGTCAGTGGGGTTTAGTGGGGTTCAGTGGGGTTTTGTGGGGTTTTGTGGGTTTAGTGGGGTCTCTTGGGGTCAGTGGGGTCAGTGGGGTTTAGTGGGGTCAGTGGGGTTTCATGGGGTCAGTGGGGTTTAGTGGGGTCAGTGGGGTTTCGTGGGGTCAGTGGGGTTTAGTGGGGTCAGGGGGGTTTAGTGGGGTTTAGTGGGGTCGGTGGGGTTTAGTGGGGTTTAGTGTGGTCAGTGGGGTTTAGCGGGGTCAGTGGGGTTTTGTGGGGTCAGTGGGGTTTAGTGGGGTCAGGGGGGTTTAGTGGGGTTTAGTGGGGTCGGTGGGGTTTAGTGGGGTTTAGTGGGGTCAGGGGGGTTTAGTGGGGTTTAGTGGGGTCAGGGGGGTTTCGTGGGGTCAGTGGGGTTTAGTGGGGTCAGTGGGGTTTAGTGGGGTCAGGGGGGTTTAGTGGGGTTTAGTGGGGTTTAGTGGGGTCAGTGGGGTTTAGTGGGGTCAGTGGGGTTCAGTGGGGTTTAGTGGGGTCAGTGGGGTTTACTGGGGTTTTGCGGGGTCAGTGGGGTTTAGTGGGGTCAGTGGGGTCAGTGGGGTTTTGCAGGGTCAGTGGGGTTCAGTGGGGTTTAGTGGGGTTTAGTGTGGTTTAGTGGGGTTTGGTGGGGTTTAATGTGGTCATTGGGGTTTATAGGGGATTAGTGGGGTTTATTTGGGTTTAATGTGGTCAGTGGGGTTTAGTGGGGTTCAGTGGGGTCAGTGGGGTTTCGTGGGGTTTTGTGGGTTTAGTGGGGTCTCTTGGGGTCAGTGGGGTCAGTGGGGTTTAGTGGGGTCAGTGGGGTTTCGTGGGGTCAGTGGGGTTTACTGGGGTTTTGCGGGGTCAGTGGGGTTTAGTGGGGTCAGTGGGGTCAGTGGGGTTTTGCGGGGTCAGTGGGGTTCAGTGGGGTTTAGTGGGGTTTAGTGTGGTTTAATGTGGTCATTGGGGTTTATAGGGGATTAGTGGGGTTTATTTGGGTTTAATGTGGTCAGTGGGGTTTAGTGGGGTTCAGTGGGGTTTTGTGGGGTTTTGTGGGTTTAGTGGGGTCTCTTGGGGTCAGTGGGGTCAGTGGGGTTTAGTGGGGTCAGTGGGGTTTCGTGGGGTCAGTGGGGTTTAGTGGGGTCAGTGGGGTTTCGTGGGGTCAGTGGGGTTTAGTGGGGTCAGGGGGGTTTAGTGGGGTTTAGTGGGGTCGGTGGGGTTTAGTGGGGTTTAGTGTGGTCAGTGGGGTTTAGTGGGGTCAGTGGGGTTTCGTGGGGTCAGTGGGGTTTAGTGGGGTCAGGGGGGTTTAGTGGGGTTTAGTGGGGTCGGTGGGGTTTAGTGGGGTTTAGTGGGGTCAGGGGGGTTTAGTGGGGTTTAGTGGGGTCGGTGGGGTTTAGTGGGGTTTAGTGTGGTCAGTGTGGTTTAGTGGGGTTTATTGGGGTCAGTGGGGTTTCGTGGGGTCAGTGGGGTTTAGTGGGGTCAGTGGGGTTTAGTGGGGTCAGGGGGGTTTAGTGGGGTTTAGTGGGGTTAGTGGGGTTTAGTGGGGTCAGTGGGGTTTAGTGGGGTCAGGGGGGTTTAGTGGGGTTTAGTGGGGTTAGTGGGGTTTAGTGGGGTCAGTGGGGTTTAGTGGGGTCAGTGGGGTTTAGTGGGCTCAGTGGGGTTTAGTGGGGTCAGTGGGGTTTCGTGGGGTCAGTGGGGTTTAGTGGGGTCAGGGGGGTTTAGTGGGGTTTAGTGGGGTTTAGTGGGGTCAGTGGGGTTTAGTGGGGTCAGTGGGGTTTCGAGGGGTCAGTGGGGTTTAGTGGGGTTTAGTGGTGTCAGTGGGGTTAGTGGGGTCCGTGGGTTTAGTGGGGTCAGTGGGGTTTAGTGGGGTTTTGTGGTGTCAGTGGGGTTTTGTTTGGTTTAGTGGCGTCAGTGGGGTTTACTGGGGTTTTGCGGGGTCAGTGGGGTTTAGTGGGGTCAGTGGGGTTTAGTGTGGCCAGTGGGGTTTAGTGGGGATTAGTGGGGTCAGTGAAGATAGTGTGGTCAGTGGGGTTTAGTGGGGTCAGTGGGTTTTAGTCGGGTTTAGTGGGGTCAGTGGGGTTTAGTGGAGTTTAGTGGGGTTTGATGGGGTCAGTTGGGTTTAGTGGGTTTGATGGGGTCAATGGGGTTTAGTGGGGTCAGTGGGATTTAGTGGGGTCAGTGGGATTATTGGGGTTCAGTGGAGTCAGTGGGGTTTAGTGGGGTTTAGTGGGGTAGTGGGGTCAGTGGGGTTTAGTGGGGTTTAGTGGGGTCAGTGGGGTTCGTGGGGTCAGTGGGTTTAGTGGGGTCAGTGGGGTTTAGTGGGGTTTAGTGGGGTCGGTGGGGTTTAGTGGGGTTTAGTGTGGTCAGTGGGGTTTAGTGGGGTCAGTGGGGTTTCGTGGGGTCAGTGGGGTTTAGTGGGGTCAGGGGGGTTTAGTGGGGTTTAGTGGGGTCGGTGGGGTTTAGTGGGGTTTAGTGTGGTCAGTGGGGTTTAGTGGGGTCAGTGGGGTTTCGTGGGGTCAGTGGGGTTTAGTGGGGTCAGGGGGGTTTAGTGGGGTTTAGTGGGGTCGGTGGGGTTTAGTGGGGTTTAGTGGGGTCAGGGGGGTTTAGTGGGGTTTAGTGGGGTCGGTGGGGTTTAGTGGGGTTTAGTGTGGTCAGTGTGGTTTAGTGGGGTTTATTGGGGTCAGTGGGGTTTCGTGGGGTCAGTGGGGTTTAGTGGGGTCAGTGGGGTTTAGTGGGGTCAGGGGGGTTTAGTGGGGTTTAGTGGGGTTAGTGGGGTTTAGTGGGGTCAGTGGGGTTTAGTGGGGTCAGGGGGGTTTAGTGGGGTTTAGTGGGGTTAGTGGGGTTTAGTGGGGTCAGTGGGGTTTAGTGGGGTCAGTGGGGTTTAGTGGGCTCAGTGGGGTTTAGTGGGGTCAGTGGGGTTTCGTGGGGTCAGTGGGGTTTAGTGGGGTCAGGGGGGTTTAGTGGGGTTTAGTGGGGTTTAGTGGGGTCAGTGGGGTTTAGTGGGGTCAGTGGGGTTTCGAGGGGTCAGTGGGGTTTAGTGGGGTTTAGTGGTGTCAGTGGGGTTAGTGGGGTCCGTGGGTTTAGTGGGGTCAGTGGGGTTTAGTGGGGTTTTGTGGTGTCAGTGGGGTTTTGTTTGGTTTAGTGGCGTCAGTGGGGTTTACTGGGGTTTTGCGGGGTCAGTGGGGTTTAGTGGGGTCAGTGGGGTTTAGTGTGGCCAGTGGGGTTTAGTGGGGATTAGTGGGGTCAGTGAAGATAGTGTGGTCAGTGGGGTTTAGTGGGGTCAGTGGGTTTTAGTCGGGTTTAGTGGGGTCAGTGGGGTTTAGTGGAGTTTAGTGGGGTTTGATGGGGTCAGTTGGGTTTAGTGGGTTTGATGGGGTCAATGGGGTTTAGTGGGGTCAGTGGGATTTAGTGGGGTCAGTGGGATTATTGGGGTTCAGTGGAGTCAGTGGGGTTTAGTGGGGTTTAGTGGGGTAGTGGGGTCAGTGGGGTTTAGTGGGGTTTAGTGGGGTCAGTGGGGTTCGTGGGGTCAGTGGGTTTAGTGGGGTCAGTGGGGTTTAGTGGGGTTTTGTGGTGTCAGTGGGGTTTTGTTTGGTTTAGTGGTGTCAGTGGGGTTTACTGGGGTTTTGCGGGGTCAGTGGGGTTTAGTGGGGTCAGTGGGGTTTACTGGGGTTTTGCGGGGTCAGTGGGGTTTAGTGGGGTCAGTGGGGTTTACTGGGGTTTTGCGGGGTCAGTGGGGTTTAGTGGGTTCAGTGGGGTCAGTGGTGTTTCGTGGGGTCAGTGGGGTTCAGTGGGATTTAGTGGCGTCAGTGGGGTTTACTGTGGCTTTGCGGGGTCAGTGTGGTTTAGTGGGGTCAGTGGGGTTTACTGGGGTTTTGTGGGGTCAGTGGGGTTTAGTGGGGTTAGTGTGGTTTAGTGGGGTCAGTGGGGTTTACTGGGGTTTTGCGGGGTCAGTGGGGTTTAGTGGGGTCAGTGGGGTCAGTGGGGTTTTGCGGGGTCAGTGGGGTTCAGTGGGGTTTAGTGTGGTTTAGTGGGGTTTGGTGGGGTTTAATGTGGTCATTGGGGTTTATAGGGGATTAGTGGGGTTTAGTCGGGTTTAATGTGGTCAGTGGGGTTTAGTGGGGTTCAGTGGGGTTTAGTGGGGTTTTGTGGGTTTAGTGGGTTCTCTTGGGGTCAGTGGGGTCAGTGGGGTTTAGTGGGGTCAGTGGGGTTTCGTGGGGTCAGTGGGGTCAGGGGGGTTTAGTGGGCTCAGTGGGGTTAAGTTGGGTTTAGTGGGCTCAGTGGGGTTTAGTGGGCTCAGTGGGGTTTAGTGGGGTCAGTGGGGTTTAGTGGGGTTTCGTGGGGTCAGTGGGGTCAGTGGGGTTCAGTGGGGTTTAGTGGGGTCAGTGGGGTCAGTGGGGTTTAGTGGGGTCAGTGGGGTTTAGTGGGGTCAGTGGGGTTTAGTGGGGTTTAGTGGGGTCAGTGGGGTCAGTGGGGTCAGTGGGTCAGTGGGGTTTAGTGGGGTCAGTGGGTCAGTGGGGTTTAGTGGGGTCAGTGGGTCAGTGGGGTTTAGTGGGGTTTAGTGGGGTCAGTGGGGTTTAGTGGGGTCAGTGGGGTTTAGTGGGGTTTAGTGGGGTCAGTGGGGTTTAGTGGGTCAGTGGGGTTTAGTGGGGTCAGTGGGTCAGTGGGGTTTAGTGGGGTCAGTGGGTCAGTGGGGTCGGGTCCCTGTGTGGACAGGTGAGGCCCAGGTTTGGGATTGGCCGGGTCTGTGCCCTGACCCTCACTCTGAGGAACCCGTTTATTGGTGAATCAGCATTCCCTCCCTGGGGATTCCCCGAGGAGCCGAATCTGATTGGTGCCGGTGAAATCAGCTGTCACAACAAATTACAGGAAACCCTCTCTCACCTCTTCGATATTATTTGTGCTCGGGGTCTGATCATAAAAATATCCTTTCACCACCTCAGGACGTCCCAAAGGGCTTTACAGCCAATGAGGTCCTTTTCTGAAGTGTAGTCACTGTTGTAATGTAGGAAACACAGCAGCCAATTTGCGCACAGCAAGATCCCACGAACAGCAATGTGATAATGACCAGATCATCTGTTTTATTGATGTTGGTTGAGGGATAAATATTTGGTCAGGGCACCGGGAGAACTCCCCCTGCTCTTCTTTGAAATAATAAGAAATAGGAGCAGGAGGAGGCCAATCGGCCCCTCGAGCCTGCTCCGCCATTCAATAAGATCATGGCTGATCTTCGACCTCAACTCCACTTTCCCGCCCGATCCCCATATATAGCGGCCATTGGGATCTTTTACGTCCACCTGAGAGGGGCAGACGGGGCCTCGGTTTAACGTCTCATCCGTAAGACGGCAACTCTGACAGTGCAGCACTCCCTCAGTACTGGCACTGGGAGTGTCGGCCTGGGTTATGGGGCTCAAGTCTCTGGAGTGGGGGCTCGAACCCACGACCGTCTGACTCAGAGGGGAGAGTGAGACCCACTGAGCCACGGACGACACTGTCACTGATGTATTTATTGCCCAGAGAAGTGGGTACTGGGATTTCTCCTAACTGGGATCAAGTTTGTGTGTGTGTCAGCGTGTGTGTGTGTCAGTGTGAGTGTGTGTGTGTTAGTGAGTGTGTCAGTGTATGTGTGAGCGTGAGTGAGTGTGTCAGTGTGTGTGTGTCAGTATGTGTGTGTGTGAGTGTGTGTTAGTGAGTGTGTCAGTGTGAGTGTGAGTGTGAGTGAGTGAGTGTGTCAGTGTGTGTACAATTCCCGCCCTGCTCTCAGCCCCGAGGCAGTAATGAGAGGGATCCTGCTTTACGCTGTCCTCGTACTCTGCTCTGCTCTGCCCTGCCTCGTGTGCCGATCCACAATAAACGTGACCTTGTCACATTAGTACGAGGCAGTGCAGGCTCCGAGATTCCTCGAGGGTGCAAGTCTTGTTCCCCGGAAGTGGCTGAACAGGCGGTCGATTGAATGAGGAAAGAATGTCTCTCTGTCGGAGCACGGCAGACTCTGTACCAGTCGGTGCGTCCTATCAGCTGTGTTTACAACATGGGCGGTGCCATAGGTCAAAGGTGGCGGCTCCCGTGGGACAGGCCTGTTCCGGGTGCTGTGTTAGAA